>NW_026040043.1:4052500-4242500 GCF_023375975.1 Astyanax mexicanus | reverse complement strand
ATTATGACTGTAAATATATTGTGTATGATTGTGAGTTTATTGTTTATTATTGGTAATTAAATCATTATGATTGTAAATATATTGTTTATGATTGTGAGTTTATTGTTTAGGAACAGTAAATATTATAAATATAAATAGGACAGATATCAGTGAACAGAAGCTCTGAAGATCTCAGTGATTTTTAAGCTTCATCACAGAAATCTGTTATATGAAATGATTATGAGCGTCCTGTATCTGATATCTGAGAATATTCTGTACAGAATCTGATAATCTGATATTAAATTCTTCTTCAGATGTGAGATTATCATGTGCTGTGTTCAGTTTACCTCAGAAATCTGATGATGGAGCTGGAAATTACGTTACACCTGCATTCCAATTAAACATCACGCTAATTTTACACAATTTCAAAATAAAAGGTTTTTATTGTTAATGAAAATGAACAAAATAATGAAACTGCAATTGAAAAAATTGTAATTTAAGTAAAAAAAAAAATTTGCCAGAGAGAACAGAGGTGTTAAAAGAAATGTAGGACACTGACATCAGACTCACTGAATATGAAAAAGAAATAAAATAAACTAAGAAAAGAAAGTTTATAAGAGATAAAAATGACTATAAAACTGGATACGTACAGTGGCATGAAAAAGTATTTGCCCCTACAGATTTATTTTGTTTTTGCTTTTTTGTCATACTGATATTTTTCAGATTATTAAACAAACTTTAATATCAGACAAAGATAACCTGAGTAAATATAAAAAGCATTTTTTAAATGATAATTGTATTTATTAAAGTAAAAAAAACATTCAAACTAATCTAGTCCTGTGTGAAAAAGTATTTCCCCCTAAATCTAATAACTTAGTTGTGCCACCCAATCAAGCTTTAATGATAACTGATAACGAGACTCTCATCTCTGTGGAGGAATTTTGTTCCACTCTTCTTTACAGAATTGTTTTAATTCAGACACATTGGAGAATAAACATCCTGTTTAAGATCATCCACAGCATCTCAATCAGACTTTAACTAGACCCTCCAAAACCTTAATTTAGTTTTTTTAAGCCATTCAGAGGTGATGTGTTAAATGATGATGTGTTAATTTTACACCAGATGTAAAGGAAAACACACCTTCCAAAAAGTTCCACTTTTGTCTCTTCAGTCCAAAGAATATTTACCCAAAGTTTTGAAGATCATCAAGATGTTAGTTGGTAAATGTGAGACAGGCCATTGTGTTCTTTTTGGTCAGCAGTGTTTTTTTATCTTGGAAGACTTCACCCAGTCTCTTTCTTATTATTGAATCATTAACACTGATCTTAACTGAGGCGAGTGAGATCCTGCAGTTCTTTAAATGTTGTTCTGGGTTCTTTTGGGATCTCCTGGATGAGTTTCTCATGCCCTTTTGGAGTAATTTTGGTAGGCCGGTCACTCCTGGGAAGATTCACCAGTGTTCAGTGTTTTCTCCATTAGTGAATAATAGCTCTCACTGTGGTTCTCTGGAGTCCCAAAGCTTTAGAAATGACTTTATAACCTTTTCCAGACTGATAAATTAGCAATGACTTTGTTTTCTCATCTGTATTTGAATTTCTTCAGATGAGGGTATAATAATGTGCTGCTTTTTGGGATATTTTATCTGCTTCATGTTGTCAAACAGGTTCTATTTAAGAGATTTCCTGATTCTACAGATCAGGAAATATTAAGAGGTTAAATAACTTTAAGTAACGCATTACTGACATCACTGATTTTGTACCACCTTGGGATGCCTTAAGTACCACCACTGCTACAGGTACCACTGTACAAAATAATTACTAGTAGATTTTCTACAAAAAAAATCCCCATTTCTTCCAAAATTGTCCCTTGGGGATCAATAAAGTATCTATTTATCATCTATCAATTCTACAGTGTTACGGTTCTGTACAGATGCATACAGTGCTGCATTTGTCATGCAGATGTCACCATTACCCAGAGTTAGAAGTGAATACCAGTACAGTACAGGGCATGGAAATATTTACGCATTTACTATATGACACTTAATGGCAACCTAGGTAGGTTCCAGAGTCCGTAACCATGTTACCCGCCTGTGAGTCATCTTCCACCCCTGCTCTTGCTGACTCCTGCGGTATTGCTTTTCATATAAATGTATACATGTATACATTTATTACACTCTGCAACTGTAGGGGGAGCCCACGAGCACAAAATCTCAATCATACCTAGTAGAGCTTTAATCATAACATACATCATATCTTTTTTTTTTAGATTATTCAGCACTGAGTACTGAATGTTTATTAGTTATGCATATGATCATAAATACTACTTGGATTGATATAAAAAATATTTAAAATAATAAACTGAAAAACTGATGTATAATAATAATAATAATAATAATAATAATACATAATTCAGATTTATTAAAATTTAGTCTTGAGTGTGTGATGTGTGTATGGTAGCTGTGTTTGTAACTGTGTGTGGTATTTGACGAGGTAGTTCTAGGTGATGACCTGGTTGGGAGCATGACTAGCTTGTGAAAAGAAGCTGTTCCTCATCCTCTCTGTGTTCATCTTCAGAGAGTAAAAGTGTCTCCCAGACCACATCAGAGAAATGAGTCCATTGTTGGGATTTCTAACCCTCTGAAACACTGATTTTGTTAAGTTTGGAAAAAAACAAGACATTGGGTTCTAGTGAACTCAAAAACTGTAAAAGAAACATAATCTACATTTTGATTGTTTTGATATACATTTTGATCTGCAGTAGAGTTAATTCTGACCTGTAGTGCAGCAGATACAACCTGCCATGCCTGCAGTGATTAGAAGACAGTGAGTAGAAGGATGATGGAGCCCATTTCAATGATGTACATTAGTTATCGGTGAGCAACCTTTGGGAAAGAACCTGTGCAGGAGGCGTCTGCAGGACTGATCTAGTGTAGCAAAGAGCTTAGACGGGTAATCATCTACTTATCTATCAAACCTCCTCAATGCACCTTAGAATGAGAGAGAGGGAGAAAGTGAGAGAGAGGGACAAACAGAGAGAGAGAACTACATGAAGATCATGAGTTTGTAATTAAGCTTGAATTTGCTAAAAGGCAGACATTCATTTTTTAGTGTATAAACTAAAGACTACACTGCTGGAGTCTCTATTTTATCGTCCACTGAAACTCTGTATGTGCTGATGCTGAATTTTACTTGCAGATCTGAAACCCTGAATCAGAAAAGGTTGGACATTATGGGGAAAAAAAAGACCAGACAGTATAAACCTCAGGTATTTTAAGTAAGTAAAGTAACCAGGTGATTTGGTCCAAAAACACCCACAAATAAAGAGAATATACAGTTTGCAGCAAATGTATAATAAAATGATCAAAATGATTAAGAACAATGTTCATCAAAGACTGGAAATAATCTGCATATTTCTCCCTCTACAGCCCATAATAACATTAAACCATTTAAAGAATTGGGAGGAATTCTAGTGTCTAAACATCAAACCCAACGCTTACATAATTTAGCGGCTCACATTTAGCAATAAAGACAACAGTGCTGAGCCAACACTGATTTTCCTACAACCTGAAACTTCTGATGCCAAAAACAACTATTTACATATTGCTAAAATCAAGCATAAGAGCTAAAATCTCTTGTTAAATTGTTAGAGCTTTAGACCTTATCACCACTGGCAGAGAGGAGAGCACTCAGCAAGCTGCTGAACACCATGGACAGTGTTCACCACCCTCTGCACAGCACCATCACCAGGCAGAGAAGCTCATTTAGTGGCAGACTGCTGTCCCAGTCCTGCTCCACAGACAGACTCCGAAAGTCTTTTGTCCCTCAGGCCATAAGACTGTTCAACTCCTCTCAGCACAGCAAACTGAAGACTCTGTGACACTTTTTCATTCCGGCAAGTCTGGTCACTCCATGGACTCACCCTCATCTCTGCAGACACACTCTCAGAGAAGCCCCATTACATTATTTGTATGGTTTTCTGTTCTGCACTACTAGTTTATTTACTGTCCGCAGTTTTGATCTTTGCAAGTTTTGATTATATAACTGCATTCTTGCACTCTCTGTATGTCTGACATATCATCTTCTAAATCTCTAAATCTAAATCTTAGTTCACAGAATTAATAGAAAACACAAACACACTAATTTAACTTACATTTAAAGTATGTGTAACTAATTAACTAATGAATCAATATTCATAGTAGACACAATAATAACAGTTTTAGAGTAAAGTAAAATAATAGAAACACAAGGAGACACTTGTAAGATTCTACCATTTATTACACATGATGACATTCTTAAATAAAATCGCTTCACTCAACAGTTCTTGCATAGATATATTACACTACCAATTTAAAAAAGAATTATGAAACAAACCAGTAACAAAAATAAACTCTTCTTTTTCTTTTTCTTTTTTCCTTAATAAAGAACATTGTCATACTAATATCATATAATACAAATCATATTTGGAAATGCTTTTTACAGCAAAGAAAACACAACTTAAAGGAATGGAGCGAGAGATCGGAGTGGAATAACTGGGAAAGAGCAGGAGGAGAGTGATGGATTTACAGGAGGAAACTTGGGAGAAGTCCGTAAATAGGAAAATCGACACAGAGACACTCTTTCAGTGTCAAACATTGACGGACTGATGGATGAAAAACTTCCCGAGCTGTTTGTGTTGAGGTTCAGCCTGAGTTCGGGTTTTCTCTGAAGTTCTGAATCAGTGTTATATAATGTAATAAGGTTCATTCAGAGTTCTGAAAAAAAGATGTTGGTGGAGTGGGTTCATCTGTACACAGGAAATCCAAAGCAAAGTTAGGACACAGTTTTGTTCTTGAGGAGTTTATGAGGGAATGTAACATGTAACACAATACAAAACTGACGTAACAAACATTAAACACAAGACACTCGAGGAAATGAAGACACGGCTGTTTTAAAGTTGGTTCTACAGGACTGGAGGAAAGTTGGAAAGTTCTAGGCATTAATAGAGTAAAGGTGTGGTAGAAGCTCCAAAGTACTGGGTAATTATGATAAAATATAAGATATGTTCCAATACACACATCAAATTTCTGGAGTTCTAAAATCTGGAGTTAAACAAAAATGTGTGAAAGTGTTAAATTGTGTGAGTTTATTCTCCAAATTAAACTACAAGTTGAGTTGAGGGGAGCTCTTTGGCGGTGTAGTATTTCTGTAGTATAAATAACAAAGATAAACAAAGAGACAAGTAAACACGGAACAAAGATAAACCAAAAACCAATAACCAAAATAAACCAGTGAAACAAAAGAACATAAACCTAAACAAACAAGAGATACAGATAATAAACAAACTTAACAGGGCAAGGATATTTATACAAGGAATAAACTAAGAAATAAACAAGGAAATAGACTAAATATATATACAAGACAAAAACAGAGAAAAACACAGAGCAAGGAACTAGGGGACGAGGAGAATAAACGAGAGAAAACGAGGAGCGACAAAACAACAGAGGAAGGTGCAAAGACCGACGAAGACAAAGTGCCACAGGAAGACTATTTATAAGAACAGGAAACAATGAACACCTGGGGAGACAGGTAACGAGGGGCGGAGTTACAAATAAGACACGTGGAGGAAAACTACTGAGACAGGAGACACAGAGGAGCACAGGTCACGTGGGGATAACACACAGAGACATGAGACAAGACAGGACGTGACACACACACACTCTAGATATCTGCATATCTACGTAGCATCATATATTTACTTATTCAGTCTTACTTAACATATTTCCGTGTAATTTTTGTCTATAGTGTAAGTTATTATGTGTATTGTTATTGAGTGTACTGTGTATATTGTTTATACTGTAGATGTATCTGTATATCATATTTTATATATATTTTATTTTATAATTCTTCTTGTAAATATTATTCTCAGCACATTGGGGGGAATCTGCACCCAAGTTTTTTACTCACATGTACACCTGTACTCTGTGACGTGAAACTAAAAATCTTGAATCTTGAAACCTTAGCTGAGCTTAATTAACGCAATGATCACTGTATTTTCTGTACTGTTGCAACATTTTTTCAGATTTAGGGTTGTCATTACAAAACTATTCATTGGTTACATAAAATATAACATTTAAACTAATTTATACGCCTGATTTCCAGTCATAAAGTTAATGATGACATATTTCTTTAATATTTTAAGCATCCATCCACCCCCATGCTTAACAGACAGGAGTTGTTTTCATGAAATTCTGCATCCGTTCCCGAAAACACAGTTCATTTCATTCAATTCTAGTACTTGTTTCCACTTGTTTAGAGAGCTAGGCAGCTGCTTATAGGAGTCCATAGCTGCTGGTTGTTGGGGAGAGGTTGAGAAAAATTAAAAGTTTTCATAAAGCTTTAAATTTTTATCAGCGTCTTTATTTAGTAATAACTGTGAATAAGCCACAGTCCTACAAACTAATTAAGTATGAAATCTTAGTAAAAGTTAGTAAAAGTCTAATTCCAGGTTCAAACTACACAACTTTTAAATTGTCGTCAGATCAGTGTATCTTTCAACTACACAACTTATTTTTCTTGTACTGGGGAATATTTCGGTGGGTGTGGTTTGCACACTGATCAATGATAGAGTATAAGGAATCATGTAGTAACTTAAAAGTGTCAAACAAACTAAAATACCCTGTGAAACATTCAGGTTCTTTTATCAGGGGGTGCTTTTAAATTGCGGTTTCTGAGGTTGGTAACTATGATGAACTTATCCTGTACAACAGAGGAAACTCTTGCTATTCCTTTCATGGGAAGGTCCTTATGAGAGCCAGTTTCATCATAACGTTTTTGCGGTGACTGCACTTGAGGATATTTTCAAAGTTCTTGATTTTTTCTTTTTGGATTGACTGAGCTTAATTTCTTAAAGTGCTTTTTTACTTTATTTAGTTGAGTAGTTCTTGCCATAATATGGATTAGAACATTACTCAAATAAAGCTATATAGAGCAAACACATTAAGAGGCAAGGAATTCAAGTAATTAACTCTTGACGAGTTCAGCACAGCTGTTAACTGAAAGCCTGTATTCCAGGTGAATCTTCCTCATAAAGCTGATTGAGAAAATCCAGCCAAAATGTGCAAAACTGTCATCTAAGCCAGAGGTGCTACTTTGAAGAATGTAAAATATGAAACATATTCTGGTTTGTTCAACACATTTTTTTGTTTATTAAATAATTATTAAATAATTTTTTCCTAACTGATCCCGGGACCCACATTTTTAAATGGTCATTAAGTCGCAACCCACTTTTATAGAATACAAACCAAACAAATACATTTTAAAAAATAGTCTTCAAAATACCATTTAAACATACATATGAAAGCAAAGTGAATTTGAAAATGAGGAGGAACATGACAACCATGTATAAAAGTTACTACAGTAAAATTAAATATCAAATCCTCACAAAATTAATAAGGCCACAAAATTAGATATATTTTAGTTCTCTGCATAGTTATGCATTCAGAGTACATTATTAAGAAACTCCTTCAGATGAGCATTAGTTAAAAAAATGAATAAATAATGTGTCTGCTACTCACGTTGCGGTCTGACCCACCAGTTGAAAATCACTGGTTAAGATGAGATTAGTATTAATTTACAATACAGAACATTTTAAAATAATGAAAAAAAATACTGAATTTAAGGTGTGTCCAAACTTTTGACTGGTACTGTGAATCTGAGGGTGAATATTTGTGTACTTTTACTCCAGTGGAGGTCTAAAGGGAGGAGTTTAACTGGAGTAATATGTGATGTTGTGTATCTGTACTGTAACTGCAGTACAGGGTGTGTGTAGTTCCTCCAGCACTGTGAGCTGCTGAGTGTAGATCTCTGGATCTAGGCAGCACTACAGTACTGACTATAGTACTGTACAGTATCTACAGCAGGGATGGGCAACTTCCATGATGGAGAGGGCCACATTTTTTTCAGCATGACCATTGGAGGGCCACATGACCTCGCACTTCAAATAATTGAATATGAAAAACGCTACAAATGATTTTCAATAAGAACAAATTTTATATGAATTTATATCTGTATGTTTACAGCACCAACATTTATCAACAACTATTTTCTGCATATTAATGCATTTTAATACGGCAAAAGACAAACCGTTTGCTTAAAAAAAGTGCAAAAAGGAAGTCCTTCATATCAAAGAACAAAAAGTTTGCTTAAAAAACTGATTGCAAATACAGTAGTTCCTCTGTGTAAAATAAGTTCATTATAACAAGTCCTTCATAAGCAACAAGGACAAAACATTTGCTTATAAAAGTGCAAAAGGCATTTGAACTCATTTATAACAAAGAACAAAAAAGATTTAAAAACTGATTGCAAATAGCTCATTCAATAATAGCAGAAAACTAGACCACAGAGGCTCAACATTTATTGAAGCTAATGAGAGAGCTGTGGTTTGGCCTGCTGGCTCACAATGGACTGGATGTCAATGTCAATTTTCGTGGTTGTTTGGCAGCGCCCTCTAGCGGTAAAAAGTAGAATTACGTTTTTTTTCTGTTGTTTTTTTTTAATTATGAAATTATGAAATTATTTTTGATCTATTCGCGGGCCGCACTGAGTGATGACGAGGGCCGTGTGCGGCCCCCGGGCCGCCAGTTGCCCATCCCTGATCTACAGACTAGAGGAGGGTTTAGACTCTGGAGTCTAGTCTCACTCGCTGGAGAAACTTTCTGAGTGAACAGTTAAGAGCTTCTGTAAGAGTGATAAACGCTATAAATGTAAATCTATAAATAAAGCCCTGTTTTCACAGTCAGAGTGATAACAGTTCCAGTATTTCCACAGTTCTACAGACTGAACTCGCTCTGTAATCCTGATACATCACTTCTGTACACTAAGAACTCGCGTTATTTACACTCTATTTTATATAAAGCTAAGAAGGAGAGGAACTCCAGGCTGTAAAAGCTGTTTAATCTGTAGTTTATAAACTCTAAACTCACCTTCTGACTCCTGCTGCAGAGCTGAGGCAGATTCTACAGGGAACACCCCCTTCCTGAAGGTGTGGCTCCTCAGGCAGGTTTACCGTAATGAACAGATTATAAACGCCCTAGAATAATTCCCTGCTGAAAGAACTGCATCACTGGATTCTGCTTTATACTGTATAAATGTTTATGATTTATGATGGTCTGAATGAATATCAGCAATACTTACACTGTTCTGTTATGGTTTGGTTTATTCAGAGAAACAGCCCATATGGAAAAGAAATGTATGTCGTGGTGTCAAAAAAAATCGAATTGATAATGAGTATTTAAATGTGAATAAAAAAATCTGTGTTAGAAACACTTAGATTTGTATAATAAATATTTGAATTAACACAACCATATTCTATGACTAAATCATGTATAAAATCATGAATACATTTTTTTATATGATGGTAGCTCCTTGTTTTAACTGCCTGATTTAACGTGTTAATGTTGACAGCCCTAATAAAAATGTATTTATAAAATATATTTTTAAAAAGTATGAAATGGCCAAAATATTAGGCTTATTTAATATATAATTGTTTGAAATACATTTTGCAATTTAGGAATATATTTAAAATGTATTTCACATATAAAGGTTTACATACATTTCTATTCCATGTGTGTTAAATGTAAAAAAAAACTGTATTTCTTTCCCATATATAATATAAATATATAGATCTGTCACAATAATTACATTATCAGATTATTTTACAATATACAGGCATAACCTCAGTAATTGTTGCTAACTGCAGAACTGCTCACTGTGTTTAGATAAAAAGGAAATTCCATTATAATGAAAGAGGCAGAAGGTTAACTCCGTTTTAAAACAGCAGTTTGATTTTTCTGAAACTGGAGAATTATTTTATTTTTAAGTGTTGCTATTTTAATCAGCTTCTATTTTATTCTTGAGGTTTAATTTAATTAAATTTTTGATGTTTTGGCGCCATCTACTGAATAAAACATGTCACAACATCCAGCATAGGAAATGATATGATACCAAACAAACAAATTAATAAACGATTATAAATATAGTGACTCGTTTATTTGCATTTATTTAATATATTTTAACAAAATAATAATAAGAATACAAAGTAAAATGATAAAATGATAACTAATTCATCATTTAATATATAACGGTAATAATAAAATAATTAACAAATAATATTCATAAACATTAATAATTAATTATTGAATATATAATGTCAGTAATAATATTAAAAACAAAAAACAAAGAATGATTGTCATTGTTTGTATTAATTTAATATTAATATTTTTTGTATTTATTTACTACTTTGTAAGTAATACAAATTGTAATAATAATAATAAGAAGAAGAAGAAGAAGAAGAAGAAGAAGAAGAAAAATAAATTATTATTAATAGTTAATTATTATTATTATTTTCATTAATATTACTTACTGTTAGTCATATTAGATCATTTTGTTGTTAAGGTTTCATTTGTTTTTATTAATAAAATGTAAGTCAGTAAAATCATAATTATGATTAAAATGTTTATTTTCAGGTTGTAAGTCAGTGAGAGTGAAGCAGATGAAGTGTAATAATTAATAATATATTAATAATAATTAATAGAGAAACTCTAGGCTGCTAAAAAAAATCTGAGTGACAGACTCTCTGACCAATGAGAGCACTGCGTGGGCGGGGCTGTATCACCGTGTCCTGAGCTCTGATTGGTCAGTGTTACAGCGCGAGCTTTCTCCTGGGTTAGAGGAGGGTTAGCTGAAACTCCTCCATTATGATGTGAAATTTACAGGGTTTAATTTCCACATTCTGAGCGTTATTTCCAGCGTGTAGATCAGGTTTATTTACAGTATCAGTAAGATATCAGTGCAGTATGAGTGTTATTCTCAGTTCTGAGCTCCGTGTGAGGGATATAAAGGAGTTGAACTGAAAGCTGAGGACTTTTCTCTGAGCTGAACGTTACTGGAGCTGGACTGAGGAGCTGCTTCACGGGTTAAATTCTCTCTTTAAAAGGTGAGGAACCGGATACTTTCAGGAGCGGAGCTGCAGAGTGAGTTAGACTGAGTCTAAACTCATATCTAGCTGTATCTGTGGGTCAGTCTGAGGGGGAAAGGGGTTAGCGTTAGCTATGGTACAGTTAGCCGCTCCGCTGAGGCGAACTTTATCCCTTTCCCGCGCTTTTCAGCCCCAGCGCGAGACCCCCTTTTCCCGCGCTTTTCAGCTACGGCGCGAGACCCCCCCTCACAGAGCGCGCTCTGTTCTCAGCAGTGCAGGTTAGCAGCCACAGCTAATCACACACAGCACTAAACACTGCTTTAAACACTATGGAGCAGTTTCACACGCTGGGATTAAGCAGAGTCTCGGGCTAAACAGTTTTTAGAATAGAGATTTTCTTCTTGGACTTAATCCCTGCCCGGGATCCCTGGTTTAATTAAAAGCACAATAAAATGTGTACATTTTAAACTTTATTTTATTTAGTAGTCTTTCTAAAGGAAGGAAGTTTCTCACTAAAATCCACTAAAACTGTAATAGTAACCTATTATAAGTTATTATGATTAAGTTGGTCGTTTATTAAACACAAATCAGGGGATGAATTTTACATGGAGCATTATGCTACCATGCCTGTAGATGATTTATTAAGCTTTTGTATCGTCAATTTTTGTCTTGTGTGAATGTGTATCTTAGTAAAAAAACTTTTAATAAATGTCATGTAACATTAATTCACAATTCTCTAACTGAATAAAAAAAATATTTAGCAGAAATTCAGCCCCACTTTTCAGTCTGGGTCTGAGTGTGGTGAGACAGCGATACAGGTCTGAGTTGAACCACCAGGAGTTAAATTTAAGAAGTTACCATATAGAATAAATTACTCTGTTGGATAACACAGTGATGTTACGAGAACAGATAAATTATTATTAAAACTATTTGTCTATAACTGGATGTGCAGCAGTGAGTAAGTGAAGGATGCAGGGAGTGGGGAACTCTATGTCAGTTTAAGTTAAGATGCTGCTGCTTTAGTTACGGTAAAAAGTAATGTTATTTTTTGGAAAATATAAGTGTATAGTTATGTTCTTCAGCCCCACTAAAAGGCACTGTTTCTTCTCCTTTAGCACTGCTGTGGGTCCTGCTGCCACAGTGAACTGATGAACCATCTATAATCAGGTAAACATATTTAAATTAAAGTTTACTTTTAAAGAACTTTTATTCTTGTTCTTCGATTTAAGAAGCTGTAGTTAATCAACTGGTGTTTAAGAAGCAGAGTCACTGCTGTTCCATTTAAAGTGGAACAAGGTTTCTTTAGAATGGACTATTGTACATCCTTTTCTCTGTAACGTGGGGGAACAGACGGGAGGCGGATTTATAAGCGGGTAAGACCAAGACTTTAATAAATAACAAATAAACAGATAAACAAACAGGGGAATAACGAATATATCTATATACAAAAAAAACAGGGAAAACCAACAAAGAGCTAAGCTAAACAGATAAGAGACAAAACTAAACAGATAATAACAAAACAGGGCAAGGGAATAAATACAAGAATAAATACGTAAATAAATACAAAATAAACAAAGAAACAAACAGGAAATAAACGTAACTAGAAATAAACAAAAGCGAGAAAATACAAATAACCAAGGAAAGAGAAATGAGCTATAACGTGAACGTGGCGAGACAGACAACACGGGAAGGTGCAAAGACCGACGGATAAACAAGGACTAAAGTGAGCTATAAATAGTAACATGAAACACTGAACACCTGGGGAAGGGGCGGAGCTACAAATTACACACATGTGACGGAAAAGTACTGGAGAAACACACTAGGAAACGGGGAAAACACTGGAAAACATAGCGAGGGCGTAACAGAAGCCCCTCCCTAAACGCGCAGCTCCCGAGGCGCGTAAAGACGAACCCCGGGGGCCGGCGGTGGGGAGAGGCTGGGAAAAACAAGAGACGAGACCGGGGACTTAACATGAGGCAAAACAGGAGATTGAACATGAGACTGGACAAAGAAAGGAGACTGGACCGAGGACGTGACTGGAGACTGGACATTGGGCAAGACAGGAGACTGGACAGGAAACTGGACAGGGGACGATGACTGGACGTGAGACATGACAGGTGACTGGACAGGACTAGACATGGGAACGGGAACAAAAACATTGACAGGAACAGACACGAAAACGGTGACAGGAACATGCACAGACAAACCAGACAGGACAGGAACCGGAACATAGACAGACACGGGGACCAGAACAGGAAGCGACATGGGGACAAGAACAACTTGGGGATGCCCAGGACTGGCTAAAGTCTGTGGGGTAGTCCATGGAGCCAGCCTGGGCAAAGTTCTTGGGCTGGAGTCCGGGGGCCTTGGGGCAGACCTGGGCATACGGGGCTTGAGGCGAAACTTAGTCCTGGGTGCAATAATGGGCGTGGGTGTGGTGACGGGCCTTGCTGGCGACGCGACGGCTTGGGCAGCAGGAGCTGAAGGCGTGGCAACTCGGGCAGCAGGAGCTGGCGGTGCGGCGACTCGGGCATATGGGGCTTGAGGCGAAACTTAGTCCTGGGTGCAATAATGGGCGTGGGTGTGGTGACGGAGCTGGTGGCGGTGCGGCGTCTCGGGCAGCAGGAGCTGGCGGTGCGGCGTCTCGGGCAGCAGGAGCTGGCGGTGCGGCGTCTCGGGCAGCAGGAGCTGGCGGTGCGGCGTCTCGTGCAGCAGGAGCTGGCGGTGCGGCGACTCGGGCAGTAGGAACTGGCGGTGCGGCATCTTGAGCAGCTGGAGCTGACGGCGCGGTGACTAGGGCAGCAGGAGCTGGCGGTGCGGCGACTCGGACAGTAGGCACTGGCGGTGCGGCATCTCGAGCAGCTGGAGCTGACGGCGCGGCGACTTGAGCAGCTGGGGCTGGCGGCGTGACGACTAGCATCGCTGGTGTCGGTGCTGGAGCGGTAGGCACCGCTGGCATAGGAGCATGGACGGTGGGCACTGCTGGCATCGGCACATGGGCAGTAGACACTGCTGGCACAGGAACATGGACGGTGGGCACCGCTGGCATCGGCACATGGGCGGTGGGCACCGCTGGCACAGGAACATGGACGGTGTCGGGCACCGCTGTCATCGTAGCAGGAGCGGTGGGCACCGCTGGCATCGGAGCATGGACGGTGGGCACCGCTGGCATTGGAGCATGGGCGATGGGCACCGCTGGCACAGGAACATGGGCGGTGGGCACCGCTGGCACAGGAACATTGGCGGTGGGCACCGCTGGCACAGGAACATTGGCGGTGGCGGGCACCGCTGACACAGGAACACTCACGTGAACAG
The DNA here is from genome assembly GCF_023375975.1 of Astyanax mexicanus. NCBI lineage: Eukaryota > Metazoa > Chordata > Actinopteri > Characiformes > Acestrorhamphidae > Astyanax > Astyanax mexicanus. The sequence goes on along the minus strand of NW_026040043.1, from coordinate 4,228,253 downwards.
ACTTGAACCCTTGGGCAGTAGGTGTCTGTGTGGAGGCTTGGGCTGCTGAAGAGAGTGCCGTCACTTTACATGAATTCACCGCAGCGTATTCAGGTTCCCGGGCGGCAGGAGCAGTAGAGTGTAGCGCCGTTGTCATGGAAACCCTGTAGCGAAGATCTGCTGCCGCCGCGTGTGACTCGAAGCGCTGCTCGGTGGCCGTCATGGAAGCTGGGTCTGCAGCCATCGGAGAAGCGGGCGCCGCTGCAGCCGGCGAGGAGAGCGCCGTAGCAGCCGAAGAAACATGAGCCGTGGTAGCAGGGGTTGCTAACTGCGTTAGCTGCGTTGCTGAGGAGAAGCTTGGAGCTGCAGCCGCCGGAGATGCTAGCTGGTTAGCCGCTGAAGCTAGCTGCGGAGCCGCCGAGGTGGAGCGCGCCCTGGGAGGTGGGTGGAGGACAGCCTCCGCAGGCAGCGGCAAGCGGGCTCTCGTCGGAAAGTAGAACTCGTCCTCCAAACTGGACGCGGCTGCGAGGAGGTCCACGTAATCCCAGAAATAGTCCTCACAGCCTGCGTTAGTGCCCGCCTTGCCCACCCCGCGGTTCGGAGCGAGGCCGATGGCCCCAACCGTTAGCCCCCCCCCCAAGAAAATCCTCCGGATCTTGGGACCTCTTAGAGCGTCATGACCGAGGCCTTCTTCGGCCTCGGATTATCCTGCGCCGAGGTCCCAAAGGGAGCGTGACGGATGGCCAGCTTGCATCCAGCCCAAGGGTGACCCGCAAAATCCATATGGTCGGTCTTTATGTAACGTGGGGGAACAGACGGGAGGCGGATTTATAAGCGGGTAAGACCAAGACTTTAATAAATAACAAATAAACAGATAAACAAACGGGAATAACGAATATATCTATATACAAAAAAAACAGGGAAAACCAACAAAGAGCTAAGCTAAACAGTTAAGAGACAAAACTAAACAGATAATAACAAAACAGGGCAAGGGAATAAATACAAGGATAAATACGTAAATAAGTGCAAAATAAACAAAGAAACAAACAGGAAATAAACGTGACTAGAAATAAACAAGAGCGTGAAAATACAAATAACCAAGGAACGAGAAATGAGCTATAACGTGAACGTGGCGAGACAGACAACACGGGAAGGTGCAAAGACTGACGGATAAACAAGGACTAAACTGTGCTATAAATAGTAACAAGAAACACTGAACACCTGGGGAAGGGGCGGAGCTACAAATTACACACACGTGACGGAAAAGTACTGGAGAAACACACTAGGAAACGGGAGAAACACACTAGGAAACGGGGAAAACACAGGAAAACATAGCGAAGGCGTAACATTCTCATAATATAGAGTGGGTTTTTTTATACTCCTACACCGATCAGCCATAACATTAACACCTTGTTTTCTTGTTTTTAAACATTTTTTTTCTTACCTGTTCATATAGAATCACTTAGTAGTTATACATATTATCATTTTATTATTTTTTTTTATTATACACAGAGCAGTTATTATTATTTGGTGGGTGGGTGGGTAATAATCCTCAGCGCTACAGGGACACTGATTAGCATACTGCTGGTGTATGAGGTGTTAGTAAGTGTTGCACTGGTGGTAAGAATGGGTCAGACATAGTAAGGTTGAAGTAAAAGTTTTAGCTTTATTAAATAAACACTTCTCTTTTTTTTTATTTGAACAATATCTGCTTAAAATGATGCATAGAAATTCACTAAATGTAGGTAAATATCTTTATTTTACTCTGCTGTGAGAGCTCAAATGAGTATTAAATTACTGTTAAAACTTTTTAAAATGCTAAATCGGTCAATTACAATCAAAATGCCTTTTTACAGTGGAATGAAAATAATGTTAAAAGAAGCATCTGTTTTTATAGTCACATGACCTGATCCAGCACACAGGGCACATCTCCCTCTAGTGACAACAAGTGTGGAAAAATTACTGTATACCAGAGTTCACTAACAGGCAGATTCAGATATTGTCCAAACCCGATCTGGTGTTACTTTCCAAGCTTTTAACAGTTTAGAGGCCCAGGAAACTCACAGCCCAATCACACATGCTGTAAATATCAGAGGTATCAGATTCTGCTCAGCCAGATGCAGATCGGTGCATTATGAAGAGCATTACTGCACACATGCGGTGATAAACAGCAGTTTGAAAGAAAAGTGAGTTAAAGGAGAGTTAATTTACATTGTGTGCTCTAAAAAGAGAAAAGTGGGAACTTAAGTAATTTATAAAAAATTGAGCAACTTCTCTGAGTTTATTCTCCCCAGGAGCATTAGTTCTCTTCTCTCACTGAACAACCGGACGTGAAGGAGAGATATTAAGAGGGAAAGAAAGAGAAAAGAGAGAGAACAGCTGATTGGCTGATTAAATGTACGAGTTTTATTCTAAATTATAAATATCTAAATTTATAAATTGGTAAAAACTGTTTAAATGTTAAAATAAGTTAAAAAATAAATAATAAGAAATGTGTTGTAATATGTAATGTTTTATATCTATAACTTCATATCTATAAATGTCATTGGCAAAAAAATATGCAGTTAAAGTAATAATTATCTAAATCTGGATGCTGGAGGTTGAGTAAAAAGACAAAGCAGCTGTGAATCTAGTTAATGAAGTGTTAGCAGCACTATGGTTGCTGGAGAAAAAATCTGCCTCCTACATCAGTTAAATCACGCAGTGTGTAACAGGAGTGTTCAGGCTTCACTGCAACATTTACTGATGGCTGTAAGCAACACTGCTGCAGTGTGTAGCACTGTGACACAGGAAAACAATATAACTGTGACAGTACGTACAGCACAGCTACACATTTACATCTTCATCACCCTGTTTCAGAGATCAAACCGGGAGCAGAACAACACACAACTTCTCACCACATCATTTAATCAGCCCTTTACTGCAGAATCAGAGCAGGATAAAGATATAACTACATCTACTGGGGTGTTTTATCACTGCAGACCTGGCCTCATACTCCAATACTGACAACAGGAAAGTGCTTGAGCCACACTACAAAATCCCCTCACTCTCACACTTCAGTACGAAGATCATGCCAGATCTTTATAAACAGGAAGAATCTGTGAGATGTGTGATCTGTTACCCCACTATTACTGAGGGATTTTATGTGAATAGGAATGGAGGGGAGGGTATAAAAACAGGACTAAGAGAAAACAGTTAAACTACAGATTGAGAAAAGGTTTTGAGAATGTAATTTTATAAGAAGTAAAGTAGTTGTTTTCCTTCTGCAGTGATGACTTAAATCCAGGGTTTCAGCTTCTTGTAACCAAAAATGAGTGTTTAGCTTTTTGTTACAGACTCTAAATATCCTAAAAATATTCAGTTCTTTATACTGCTTGTATGTTATTAAGCCTGACGTAGCAAAAAAGTAAAACCATATTTACTATTATTATTTTAAACATTTTATTAAATTTGAAATAAAAAATTTGTCAGTTATATCCTCCAGATGCTATTATAAATGCTGCTGTGAATGCTAAAATTAAGAGCTAGCTGTTAGCTATTTGTTAATCCATTTTATAATCTAAACACTTGTTTTCTTTTGTAGTTTTTTTTAATATCAGTGTGATTATGGGCTACAGGTGAACTTGATTGAACCTTGTTCTATATGCTGTTGACTGTTGATGTTTAATGTGGGTAAAATGTGCTCCAACTGGTTTTAAACTGGTTGTCTGCTTTTCTTAAGAAAAGAAAATGCAGTCAGTTCCTCATTCATTCCAGTGGGGTGTGTGTACAAATCTACAAAATGCTGTTTAAAACAATCCAACCTGGCTTATTAGGAAACCCAGTGCTGACTAAATCCTGAGAAAAACACATTGAGTTATTTTAACTGATTTATATTAAATATTTAATACTTTAAATTGATTGATTCTGCTAATTATTCTGAATTATTTGTCTGCAGACATTTGCCATAGATTTAGAGATATTGACACAATTCCAACTCCACATTGTTCCGTCTCATCAGAAGGGGCAGCATGCATGTTTTTTGGTTTGATGTGTGTTTTCATAAAGCTGATTTCTAAATACTTAGCAAACAGCAAAGCAACCATTTGGTTTTGCTACTTATCAACAGCATTGCCATTTTTGTCAGCAAATGCAATTTTCGATCATGTTATTTACTATTTTGAATTTATTTTTATTTATTTCATTTATGTTAGTATATTACTATATAGTACTGATGGTTAAATAAGTAATATAAGTTGTATTATTGTGAGAGATTGGCATATCATTATCTAATCACCTTCAGTGCGACTTAGAATACTTAACTCAGTATTCAGTGCTGCTTTCATATTGTGAGAGACACAGTGTGTAAAAGGAGACAGATCTACATGTTCATCACTACAGAGCATGATTATACTCTTTTCATTCTTGTTTTGTTTAGAATTTAAACCTCCAATCAGAGACCACTCAGCAGTTAGACTGGTTTTCAGTAGTGTAACTACAGACCACACACCACCATTGATCCAACTAGTGACTACAGTATAGATCAGACTAGACATCACTAACTACTGAACACAGACTACTTATCCTCTGCATTACTGAGATTTAGATCAAACCGGTTTTAGAGATGCTGTTCAGTGATCCACACCCACAGTGATTTGATCTCACACTCAGTAATAATGTAAACAGTCTATCACTGACGTTCAGGAGGTGAAGATATCGTTTCTTTAATATCACACACAGTGTCCTGAAATATAAAGGTAAGGAATAACTCCAGATTATTAATTTATGCTGTGACTGTAATATTTACTGTATGAACTTTGTTCTTACTCAGTCATTTAGTTTTAATAGAGTGTTTTATTTGATTTGTTTATTTAATTATTTTTTAGAAAAAAATGCTGAGCATTGTTTGCTTTATCCGGAAAGTTGCGAGTGAGAGGAGAACATGCGTTTTCTAATATAAAAAATATAAGACCCAGTGTACAAGACATAAAGTTTTATTGCTGCTGGTAGTTTGTTGTTTTTGGCAGGGTGCTCTCATTCCTTAAATATGTTTCAAGTTCTGACTTGAAGGCTGTTTTAGGGTCTAAATATATGATTAGGTCACCTGATCATATGATTAATTATTGTGGATTATATCATAGACAAGTAGACAGATCAGCTGCTGTGACTTTATCTGTGCTGTTGTCGTTTAGTTTCTGGAAAACCTTGTTAAATTTTAGCATTTATTTACTGTTTTTTACATGCCTCAAATTTTAACCACAAAGCAATGCAATTCAAACTACTGACCGAACAGCACTGCACATCCAACTACTGACCACACAGCACTGCAGATCAAACTCCTGACCACACAGCACTGCAGATCAAACTACTGACCGAACAGCACTGCACATCCAACTACTGACCACACAGCACTGCAGATCAAACTCCTGACCACACAGAAGTACAGATCAAACTACTGACCGAACAGCACTGCACATCCAACTACTGACCATACAGCGCTGCAGATCAAACTACTGACTACACAGCACTGCAGATCAAACTACTGACAGCAGCACTACAAATCAAACTACTGACAGCAGCACTGCAGATCAAACTACTGACCACACCACACTACATATCAAACTACTGACCACACAGCACTGCAGATAAAACTACTAACTACACAGCACTACAGATCAAACTACTGACCACACAGCACTGCAGATCAAACTACTGACAGCAGCACTTCAAATAAAACTACTCACAGCAGCACTACAAATCAAACTACTGACCACACGGCACTACAGGTCAAACTACTGACCATACAGCACTACAGTTCAAACTACTGACCACACAGCACAGCAGATCAAACTACTGACAACACAGTACTGCAGATCAAACTACTGATCACACAGCACTACATATGAAACTACTGACCACACAGCACTACATATGAAACTAATGACCACACAGCACTGCAGATCAAACTACTGACCACACAGCACTGCAGATCAAACTACTGACCACACATAACTGCAGATCAAACTACTGACCGAACAGCACTGCACATCCAACTACTGACCACACAGCACTATTAATCGAACTACTGACCACACAGCACTACAGATCAAACTACTGACCACACAGCACTACAGATCAAACTACTGACCACACAGCACTACAGATCAAACTACTGACCACACAGCACTGCAGATCAAACTACTGACCACACAGCACTACAAATGTTTTTTACTAGAACCACGAAGAGATAAACTTTTCAGAAACTGAACTGGAGCCAACAAATTTGGACTTTACACTGCCATCAACACACAAACACACACTCACACACACACACACACACACAATAGTAATGTTGTGCCTGAGGTGTCTGCGTTTATTTTCGTTTTCAGTAAAACCCAGAACCGGTTCCTTTTATTTTCTTATGAAGATGCAGATATACAGTCTCTCTCTCTCTCTCTCTCAATTTTTTCAATTTAATTTTTTTCAATTTAAAAAAAGCTTTATTGGCATGAATTGCAATTAACAACTTTTGCCAAAGCAATGAAACAAGAAGTTAATATACAAAAGGTAAAAAATAAAAATCAAATACATATAATATACATACACATACATACACATATACATTAACACATCTTACATATAAAAGTAAATATAAATAAATAAATAAAAAGAAAATAAATGAATAATAATAATCTCTCTCTCTCTCTCTCTCTCTCTCTGTCTCTCTCTCTCTCTCTCTCTGTCTCTCTCTCTCTCTCTCAGTGTCCTGAGTTACTCCTGTGTGTGGAATGTGGTTTGTTGGAATCTGAAAGCAGTTTCTGTAATGAAATGTAGATGAAGTTCAGATAAACTCTTTCAGGTCTAATCATGATTCATAACCTGACCTCACAGTTTATATGTTAAGGGCTCGATCAATACCGATCTCAAAATATGAAAAAAATAATAATAATAATTAACTGCACTGTAACAGCAAATTCACTCAGTGAGAGAAACATGCTGATTTAATGCTGTCTGGCTTTATTCAGACTAATAAAAGGCAGAGACGCAAGGAACCAAACTGCAGAATATACAGAAATGTGATATTTTTATACTATAATTCGTTTAGACTTTTTCGTTTGTTTGTTTGTTTTATTGTTTATGTCTGCACTGATATTTTAAAGATTGTACGGTCATGAAAATTTGGAAGGCTTGGAAAAGTCATGGAAATGTATTAGCTAAAAAGGATGAACCCTGTGTTCATCCTTTTTAGCTAATCCTGCCTTTTTGCTGCCATTTCTGTTCCATGTATTTGTATTTCATGTACATGCATGCGCACACAGCCACTCTGCTTCCAAAAGAGAGAGAGCAAGAAATGGTAATTTCAGCTTAAAAAGGCCTAAACAGTAAAAACACAAATTAGTAAGTAGAGAAAAAAAATTTCCTTGAAAGATTTTCAAATTAATCACACACAGTTATCCTGTCAGAAACACCAGGAAAACTGAACAGCATCCAGTATAATAGTGAATATTTTAGCAGCAACCAACTATTTTTTTTTTCTAGTTTACATTTATCACAAAGCAGTATCCAGACAACGGTCAGATGTCCTCTTGCGACTACTATATTTGTTAATAAAAGTTACTAAATTCAGGAAAAAAGAGTGAAGAGGAGAGTAGAAGGGGCCTGCCCTTAACATAGTATAATTTGGTAAGAGTTATTTGTCTGAAAATAAATAAAATATTTTTCCTCTGTCAGATATCATATTGTATAATATCTGTACAAAAAAGAAACATGCTACTACACTGTAAACCATTAAGATGTTTGAACTCAAATGAATTAAGTCTGTTTTACATAACATTGGATATTTCTAAACATTGCTCAACTGTTTTGAGTTAGCTGAACATTTGTGTGAACATATACTGTACATTTAAACATAGATGTTTGAGTTGAACCAACTTATAATAACTGAGTTTAGTCAGTTGCCATTGGCAGCTTCTTTTCCACTGGCTTCTAGCACAATCTATTTTCTGACTTTCACCTTCAGTGTGTAGTGATTCCCCTCCAGGGTACTTTAGATAAACTTGTAGATCATATATTATGATTGACGGCTTTGACTCTGTGTTGTAGGCTGTAAGAACAAGCATCATTTTTGGAACTGTTGCAGTAACTCTGTGTTGGCTGTGCTCTCAATACTGTTCACTCTGTAGCTAATTTAGTATAATTAATGATTTTGAGAAAAGACTACTAATGCCCAATTTATACTTCTGTGTCATACCTGCCCTGTAACCTACGTGTATCCAGCAATTTTTTGTGGTGCCCCTTTAGTTTGGAATTTTTGGCTATAAAAACAACTACAATATGCATATGTTGAGGGAAAACAACTTAATGTAATCATTGCTATAAACTTAACCCTACAACACTAACGCCGGGTGATTTTCACCCACACAATTTTTTCATGTGTTTTTCATTGTGTTGCTGCTGTCTGAGTTGCATGGGACTTTGGGAAGCTTCAGAGCGACCCTCATTGATGTCATTAAAGGGATAGTTCGGTATTTTTGACATGAGTCTGTATGGCATCATCATAACCAGTGTCGTGCATCCACACTGACTTACCCCTCACAGCGTCCTGTGAGCCGAGTTCTTGTCCAGTTTAGGTCAAAGCGAAAGTAGACAGCGAGCTGCGCATGCGTCAACTTGTTCTGTGTTTTGGCAGTGCTTAGCAGCTGTGTTCAGACTAGCAACGCAAACGAGCTAACTTTAGGGAGAAGTCTATTGGCTTTTATAAGCTTTGTAAACACATATATATATATATAGCTAGGTGTGTGTGTGTGTGTTAAAATGGTGCGGACTTGTGACTATCCAGGCTGTAGCAACAAAGATGTGGCTGATTCTCCGCAGAGTTTTCATCGTTTTCCTGTGACTGATGTTGACGCGTGCGCAGCTCGCTGTCAGAATGACGCGCACTGATACGAAATGAGAGAAAGTAGGACCCAAGTGATTTACGAGGCGTGACTTTTGCAGGGTTAGTTTTTTGTGATGTAAATAAATCACTCTTTTGAACACGTACTGCTTTGGGAAGAAAAAGGAGTTATTTTCCTGACCCCAGCAAACATGCCGGACTACTTTCGCTTTGACCTAAACTGGACAAGAACTCGGCTCACAGGACGCTGTGGGGGTAAGTCAGTGTGGATGCACGACACTGGTTATGATGATGCCATACAGACTCATGTCAAAAATACCGAACTATCCCTTTAATGTTATGGTTGATTTCTTCCTCCAATCTATGTTTTTTTTAAGAGGCATTCGTTCGGGTGATTATCATTCAACGTTAGTTGTAGAGAGTAGGATATTTTATGGGTGTAATTTACCTGGTGTTAGTGTTTGTGTGTTTAAATGTCCCGAGAAGGGGCGGACCAAAGACCAAGTTCCCGGCAGCATGTTTTTTTGTTTTTTTAGGACATTACCTGTTAAGGATTACCTGATTTTCCAATAATTTTTCTCCTTTCTTATAGGGTCATCCATGCTACCTTTTTATTTGATGTGATGTTGTATGTTGTAAAATTAAAGATGGGTTTTAAAACTTGTCATCCGGTGTATACCCAACGTTAGTGACTGATTGTGTCACTAATTTTAACTTCTGTGGTTAAACAAGTAAGTTAGACCAGTTGTGCAAAAGTTACTTTAAATTAAAAAGTTACATCTTGAGTACACCATATTTTGAGTGTCAAGTACTTGAATTTTGGAAACTGAATTCATTTGAGGCAACAAATTACCTCAAATTATTTGAGTAGACTCAACCTATTAGGTTTTACAGTGTATGGGCCAATTCAATCCAAAAAATTGTGTGCTCTTAATAAAAAAAATGGTTTAATCTCGTGGGAGGCTTGCTCCTAGACCCCCCCTAGTAAAAGCTCAGCTCCCCTATTAATGAATATCTAGTGTTGGCCCTAAGTGTAACGCACCTGCCAGTTCTACAAGTCCTCTATGAGGGTAACAGTCTTTGATTACACGCGTATTGGGATCTTCAAATTCAAAGTAGAGTTGTAGCCCACCTTGCCTCCAGTAATGTTGAGACTGAGCACTTTATTGAGGTCCAAGCTTCATTAAGGCGATCCAGCTTTGACAGTATAGAAGATTCACCTTGATCTGTTTTTGACAGCTACAGCTGTTAGACACCCAATCAAAAGATATATAACTCTTGTTTTGTATAAGGGAGTAATTCCACTTCAGGTTTCTTTAATGTGCAGTTGGCAAAGTACTGCTAGCATCTAATCTATAATTAGCTCCAAAGTGTGACATTTCCCTGTAGCACTTCAGTGTTCTTTTATTGAGCTGCTGCTACATGTCTAACATCATCTGTGAGGATCACAACTAACTCTGAGACCACAACTCCCATCACTTCACTGACAGCTAACTTGTAGACCATGGCAAAATGCAACATGTAACATTTATTTGCATTACATTTTAACCCTTAACCACATGTTTGCCAGCAGTAAAATTAAATATGTCTCCTGAGAAAAGTTACACGCTTTATATTGCTTTATATTGTTTAGCTAACTGGTCATTAAATAGACTGCTTAAAACTTTAAACCCTGTTTTTTAAATTAACAGTTAAAATATTTAAACTTATAGAATTAGACAAATTGTAGCTTTGTCAAGAATTTTTATAAGCAATAACAAGTTATATAAAATAGATCTACTCAAAGCAGAGACTGTAAAAAAAGATGGACGTCGTGTCGCCGTTCCCATTCATTCAGTGAAAATGAAGCCAAAATCTTCCTCCATGTTGGCGATCCTGAAACCCGAGTCTGCGCAGTAGAGACCAGAGGAGGGAGAAAGACTGTGGAGAGACCGCCTGCTCATTTAAATAACCCCGCCACTGAGGGCTGCCTCGAGGTCACAGGCTGCAGAGCGGAGTGGAGCGGGGCGGAGCTGACGGTCTGTTATTGGTCCCGCCCAAAACCACAATAACCACACCTTTTTTGAATAGAGCTGAATAACGTTTTTAAAAAAGAGTTCTAAGGGGATATAAAAAATTGACAATAAAGGCAGAGGTTACACTAGCTGCTGCATTTAAATAATGGAGGTAGAATTACAGTATATTAGAAAAAAAACGTGATTGAAAGTTGTCTGTTTTGCCATTGAAACCTATGGGGATGGGTGGGGTTACACAGTTTTCTGAAACTGAACAGCAGGGGGCGCCCGACCTGTGGTGGCTTCACTTTAGAGAGACGATGCTCTGTCCAGCTATATACAGTCTATGACACAAAGTAATAAAAAAAGAGATGCACGTCTGAATGTCAGTGCTAGTGCATGGAGCTGAGAGGTACTCTGTGTTACTGTAGTAATTGTAGGGAACCGACTTGTAGTTTTTCTATTACTGCAGTGGGCTTTCATTCATTGGTATGTGGGGTTCTGACAAGAATCCCTGCAACTAAACAAAAAACATATATAGATATACAGTATTGGATTGATTGTCATTTTGTATTTAAAAACAAGAAGACTGATGTGTTTGGTTAATTAATCTGTTGTGAAATTGGTATTTTATTGTATTTTCCAGATTTGTAGTGTAGTATTGGTTTTATTATTAATTGTTTTATTGTTTATATTATATATTACACTCCCTCTGTCAAAACAAGTGTGAATAATAAACAATGAATTGTACAACCTGTACTTAAGACAAATTTTACATCATTTTATTTTACTTTTTAGGATCATTAAATTTCTGGCCTCCATTGCAGAATCCAGGACCATGTTGTTTTTTGCAATTAGAGATTTAAGGGGCAGAAGATGTGTAGAAATTTGTGCTGAAAAATATTTTCCACTTATTTTTTACAGGATGGAGATTCTCTGTATGATAACTTTGATGTTCTCTGGCTTTGCGGAGATCACATTAACAGGTATTTGTCTGCTGTTCACATAAAGCTGAGTGTGCATAAATGAGTAAATTAATGAGGGGGTGAGACAATAAGAGAGCATAAATAGGCTTCCAGTTTTTTTTATTTAAGTTTAGTACTGAGATATCATGATGTATAATGATATTGATGTCCTTTTCACTCACTACTAAATGCAATACTACCAGTAGTAATACACATTGAAGAAAAACACATGTATTTGTAGGTTTGTTTCTTCTTATTAGATTATAATTTTATTTCTTTTTGTTGCAGAAAACTTTGTGGTTGTTGGTCCAGTTGGTCCTCTTGTTGCTGAAGCTGATCAAGAGGAGCTGATTCTGCCTTGTTCTCTTCATCCCAACATCAGTGCTGAGGGTTTGATGGTGGAGTGGATCAGAACAGATCTGAATAAAGTTGACACAATAGTGCACCTCTATGAAGACCTTAGAGACAGAAATTATGATCAGTTGGAGTCTTACAGAGGAAGAACAGCTCTATTTTACGAAGAACTGCAGAAAGGAAACACTTCACTGAAACTCTCAGCAATCCAAACTTCTGATGAGGGAGCTTATCAGTGTCATGTGGCATCCATAACTTGGCATGATGAAGTGATAGTATATGTTGAAGTTAAAGGTAAAAATATCCCAGTTTCTTATTATTACCATGTCTGATGGGTCAATAATATTTTCTTAGTTTACTTCAGAGTATAATTCAACACACAAGTAGGGTGTTATGCAATAACATTTTGGATGGAGGAACATGCCCGAAACTCTCTTCCTCGTTCATGTATTCATGAGACGTCTTCACAAACCTCTAACACTTTATGTTGCCCTTTGTTTACTCTGTAATCTCTCCTTCTGGTTGCACTTAGCCACCAGACGCCTCTGTGTTTTCTCCTTTTACTTTTGTCTCCTCCTAAATGATAAAATGGTAACTACAGCCTGGCAGACTCCAGCATTCCAGCTGTCCACTTTTAGAGGTGATATGATGTGATTGTACCCCATGCTTCCTTTAGAATCTCCCACAACATGGATTGGCTTGATGCAGTCTTCCTCCATACCATACGATCAAGCTGCTCCACAACAGCTTAACTTTAGTTCAGATCTGGAGACTGTGCTGCCACTCCATTACACAATTTGGAGGTGTGTTTGGGGTCATTATCCTGTTGTAGGTTGAAATTGGCCCCAATCAAGCCTTGTCCACAGGGTATGGCATGGCGTTTTATTTGCCATTGTATGGCTTTTTCTTGGCAATTCTGCCATTAAGTCCAGAATCCTGAAGTTGCCTCTTGACCGTTGATACTGACACTAATGTTTGCCGGGTTCCATTTAGATAATTATCTTCTTGCACAGTTGTGCATTGGGGCCTCCCACTCCTTTTTCTGTCCTTGTTAGAGCCAGTTTGTGTCACTCTTCGAAGGGAGTATTTAACAGCATGGTAAGATATTTTCTGTTTCTTGGCAATATCTAACATTGAGTAGCCTTCCTTCCTTAACACAACAATAGACTTTCTCGAAAGAAGGTTGTTTCTTTCAGGCCATTTTGAGCCTGTAAGCAAGCCAACAACTGCTGATGCTTCAGATACTACACAAACCTAGAATTTTGTGCTCCCTTTTATGGACACTTAATAGTATAATGTTTTTCAGCTGTGCATCACAATTGAGCAAGTGTGTCCTAACAACCGATTAACCCAATAACATCCTTAACTTGGATTGGTGGCCATACCAGGAGATTTAGGCAGAGGATTACTGATAATATGACTACATGCAAAATAAGCCTCTATACAAAAATAGGCTTTAATACAAACATTTTTATTCTTTAAAAATCATCTTGTACACTTAAATTAATTGTGACATGGACAGTTGTGTTTGTGAATTGAAAGAAATAAGTTTTTCTTTCAAAAAGAGGGAAATTAGCAAGTGATCCTAAACTTTTGAGCGGTAGTGTATGTATATAATCACTACCTCTTGAAATGTTCTATTGTTTAGTTGTCCAGTTGCTGTGATTTGGCCCAGACAAGCTGCTTTTTTATTTGCTCATTTTATCAATGACTTTATTACTGCACTTCTTCACCTGTCAGACCTCTAATTCTTCTCTTTTCTGCTGAAACTGAGACTTCAATCATGTTAAAGTTGTTGCCATTTGGGTCAGCCAGACGTCTTCCTGTAGCAGTTTTCTCCAGTTTCCAAGAGTCTTTATTTGACGGTTGACGATGAATACGATGATGACATTTAATTACATTATATTAGTGGTTTCAGATACAAAAATAATATTGTATTATTCACAATAATAGTCTGTGATAAGTCATGATAAATTAATTTCACCAAACGTGAATCAGTTGAGTGGATACATTTGGCAATATAGTGTATATCACTCTTTTGGTATTTGGCATGTTGTAATCTATATTCCTTTTTAATTTCAGAAAAAGCTTTTCATACTTGGAAGATTGCAATCATCTGCATTTCAGTTTTTGTTATTGGTCTCATTGTATTTGTGGCATATATATTGAAAGGTAAAAACATTTTTTTTCCTAAATCTAAGATATTTTATTTTTTAAAATCAATGTGTGAATGCAATATCTTGTTACTGGTGATAGTATCTTAAACAGGTGCATTGTTTCTGTCTGATTTCTTATAAATCTCAGAAAAGAAGCTGTCTCCTAAGCAATGCTCAGCTGTGGCCTACATGCACCTCCAGTCAGAGAATGTGCGTAATGAATGGAACCTGAAGAAATACAACACATCTGAGGAGGGTTACATAAGACTCATCCCAGCGATCACAAACTGCAGGAAGGCTCGGTATGTGTTTAATCTGATAGTACTAACATTGGAATGACAGTTGAACCACATATTAAAAACTGCAAATCTGCAAACCTGAAATAAGTAATTTTGCACATGCCCTGATCCAGAGCAACTTATGGAATACTTTGTTTTGTGTCAAAACATATAGATTTTAATAGATTTTAGATAATGTCAAATATATTATTCAAAATAAATACCTAGAAGAATTTGTTCATTTAGGATGTCTGTGAATAGATGGATCTTTAAGTGGTGTTTGAACACAGTAGCGGTCCATTCTCAAGGCAGCTGCCGAGGTAGTCATTGCCTTCAAAGGCAGCTCTCTCATTCAGCAGCATATTAACTGATAATGGAATTTACGAGGCTGCACATTTGGGTAACACTTTTGAGCAAAGAAAATGACTTACATTGATACAGAAACTCCCATAGGGTTATGGTTAGAATTAAGGTGACTCCGAGTCCTGGAACTCTGAGCTGGTGCAATGCATCATGGAATTGCCTTTGCCTTGAAGGATATAATCTCACCCTGCCTTCAGAATTGGGGTAAAATAAGGATGCTGCCCATGAAGGCATCATATGCTGCCCACAGAATTGGACAGTCCTTTTCTGGGGAGTGAGTACATGCTGCATAAAAATGCAGCCCGATTGAGCAGCTGCCTTCAGAATGTAACGCAGTTAGTGAGTGACTCTGCTGCTTGGACACCCAGTGGAAGTTAGTTCTACCAGGAAGGCTCCAGAGGCAAGCGTGCAATAATAACAGCTTTAACTACGATAGTATTAACAATGCATTAGATAACAATTTATGTAATGTTAGTCTTTGGCGTAGGCAGTATCTGAACCCTAGCAGATCCTGCCTTATGTAGGAGGCAGAGGCAGAGCCAACCCACGGGCAGCTGGCGGGACCAAACTGGAGGCGACGGGGAGGAAGAATGGGAGATTAAACAGCCCCTGCAAGCAGAGAAGGACATGTAAGGGGAGGTCTTATAAACAGAGGTGGAAACTGGTGATTGGTTGACATACGAGTAATGATCACAGGACTTTCCTGCTAGAACTAGCCCTGAAGCTTATAGTTCCAGCCCCTTGGAGCCAGGACAGAGAAAAGTTGGATGTGTGTCTTTTTTGGATCTTAGGGTGGTTATCAAGTCTTGACATGACGGCAGACTGCACAAGCATGTTGGCAGTAATCATGGCTGGGTGTGGCTAGAGAAACTAAACTCAAGTGTGATAAAAAGTTAAGTTTTAACACACGGTCATGTAGGTTTGGATTTTTTCTCCCTTAACAATGAAAACCTTCATTTAAAAACTGCATTTTGTTTTTACTTGTGATGTTTAAGTTTGTTTGATGATCTGAAACAATTGACAGTGAAAAACATGCAAAAAATTAGGACTCATGAAGAACTTTTTTCACAACACTGTATATTGCTGACTGGAGCAGCTAATACAGTTAGACCCATAAATATTTATTTGAACAATGGCAGTGTTAATGATTTGGGCTCTGCATGCCATGGATTTTAAATGAAACTAATATGATGTAACTGAAGTGTAAAGGTTTGATTTAAGGGGTTTAACAAAAATATCCTGTAAAGTGTTTAGAAATTACAACCCTTTTTCCACAAAGTATCTTTATTTCAGGGGCTTAAAAAATAATTGGACAATTGATCTCAAAAACTATTTTAGGGGCTGCGTGAACTATTTCCTCATTAATCCATCATCAGTTAAGCAGGTATAAGGTCTGGAGATGATTCCAGGTGTAGCATTTGCATTTGAAAGCTGTTGCTGTGAACCCATAACATGCATTTAAAGAAGCTCTCAATGGAAGTGAAAAAGGCCATCAATGGGCTGAAAAAAAAGAAATGTATCAGAAAGATATCAGAGATGTTAGTAGTGGCCAGATCAACAGTTTGTTACAATTTAGGGAAAGAGGAGTGCAGTGGTGAGCTCAATAACTCAAAAAGCCCTGGACTTCCACAGAAGTCCAGCATGGGGGATGATTACAGAATCCTTTTGTTGGTGAAGAAAAAAACCCTTCACAACATCCACCCAAGTGAAGAACACTCTCTAGAAAGGAGGTCTATGAGACTTTCAGTCTACCAGAAAGAGAAAACAATCTTCAACCTTCTATCTTCAATCACAGGCTTCACACTGGACAAGTTCCTGTCAAGTGGAAAATGTCATGTCTCGTGCCAGTCCCTAAAGTTGGGAGGCAGGCAGGGGTAAATGCTACAGACCAGTGGCCCTAACATCTGTCATCATGAAGACTTTTGAAAGTCTTGCACTACGGGTACTTAGGCCACAGGTACAGCAGGCTCTGGACCCATTACAGTTTGCCTATCAGGAGAAAATGGGGTAGATGGTGCAGTATTATACAGTATATGCTGCACAAAACTCTCTTGTTTTTGGATGAGATTAATGTTTTTTTATTTCACTAGCGCTTCAAGGTGTGGATCATGCTACATACAGAAATATTCAGATGATACAGCAGTGCTGGCATGTGTAAAGGAGCAAATGACATGGAGTACAGGAATCTTATTGCTGCTTTTGCAGCCTGGTGTAGGAGAAATTGTCTCATTCTCAGACCAAGAAGATCATTGTGGACTTTCATAGACTGAAAACATCCCACAATCCTATTGTGATTGATGGGAATAGTATTGGGATTGTTCAGTCCCATAAATAGTCCATCTTGATAATAAACTGCACTGGTTGGCGCACACAAATGCGGTATATAATAAAAGGACAGAGCAGACTCTACTTTCTCATGTATGTAAGGACTTCCTATTATTCTGTGGTAACGAGTGAGTGGGTGTCTGATGCAGTCCATCCTGAACAACTGCATGAGACTTTGGCAGCTCAGAGAAGCAGCTGAAGTGGCAGACTCCTCTACACTGTGGTGTAGAACTGAAATAACTGAACAGTACATATGGACAATGATGCAAAACATACTGCTAAAGTCACCCAGAAGTGGAATATTCTGCAGATATTCTGAGTCACTCACCAGATCTAAACTCGATTAAGCAACATTTAACTTGCTTAAGAAAAGTAAATGCAGAAAGACAAACCAGCAACAACTACTGCAGTAAAGCATCATAAAGGAGGAAACCCAGTGTTCAGTGATGTCCAAGGGTTCCAGACTTCAGGCAGTCATCAAAGTATTAAAAATTAACATTTTATTCATGGTAAAGTTAATTTGTCCAAATACTTCTGAGCCCCTGAAATGAGGAGGCTTTGTAGACAAATGGTTGTAATTCCTAAACACTTAATATAATATTTTTGTATAACCCTTGAATTAAACCTGAAAGTCTACATTCAATAAAATGTAATGTCTTTCATTTGAAATCCAGTTGGTGGCATGCAGAGCCCGAATCATGAAGATTGTGTCACTGTCCTAATATTTATGGGGCTAACTGTATGTGATAGTACATTAAACCTATAAAATGCTTTTAAGATCTTAAAGACACTTACAAATTCCAGATTTTCAGGAGAGACGTTGCTGTTAGCAGTTATTTTCAGAGACATGCACTGCATATAAAAACTGATCTTTGTAACTCCAGTAATTTCCAGCAGGCATGAGTTCTTCACATACTCTGAACTTGGTGTAAGTCTGTTTTAAAAAACTGCAGCAAATGAACAAAATCACTTGTGATTGGTTCACTGACCTGCATAAGTAAACCCTGCACTCAGAAATAATGTAGAAGTTCGAACCCCCGCTCGTGCAGCTTTGCCATCAAGGTCGCCGGCGCTCAGAGGGAGCAAAAAAATGGCCCTGCTCCCTCCAAATGGGTAGATGGCGCTCTTTCCCTACATCACTCCTAGGGTAATGTCCTCAGCACAGACGTGTGAGAGTAGTTGTCATATAAAGTTATAAAGCAATCAGGAATATTTAGTCGCCCAATGATTTTTAGGAATTATTATAGTTTTTTTTTTGATGACATACAGGAAAGCCCTTCAGGAAATGTTATCTAATGAAAAAAAATAGTTCTATTGTGTTCACTTTTGAGAAAAACGGGCTCCGTATTAATGGCTTTTTTCAAGCTTTTAAAAAATCGTTACATATATTGTTATAAAAGTTTACCGTTTTCATCCTCTGCCTGTGGCTGAAAGCTCCCATCAACTAAGCAGTCACTGTCTGGTTGTAGAAGAGCTCAGTCTGTAAATAACCAAAATAGAATAGTTGAACAAACAGTTGCAATTGGATTGTCAATGCAATACAATAAAATACAATAAAAAAATATAAAAACAGTTTATAACTTTTGTTCTCTGTCTACTCCAGGCTAAGCTCTTCATTTCTAATAATGCTCTGGTCACTTTTTGGTTGTAGAATAGTTTAGAGATTATAGTTTAGTTTACCACAACAAACTGCACAGTGCTTATTTTTAAACTTAATATTCCACAGTTTTATGGCTGGGCATCACCACTGATTTAGAGAACTTATGAAGTCAGGTAGTAAGGCAGGTCACAGAACAGCTAGAGGCAAACTTTCCTGAGCAAAATGCAAACACGTACACAGTAGTTGGCATAGGTTTGTCACTCTTAAATGTTTCTGATCCAACAAATTTAAATATTAGTCAAAAACAACACAAGTAAACACAAAATATAGTTTTTCAATAAAGGTTTTTATTATTGAGGGAGAAAAAAAGCAAACAAATCTACATGACCCTGTGTGAAAGAGTTTGTCCCCTAGTTAAAACATAACTGTGGTTTATCACACCTGAGTTCAATTTCTATAGCCACACCCAGGCCTGATTACTGCTAACCTGCCTGACAAAGTAAAGTAAAGCCTGACAAAAGATACTCAAAAGCTAGACATCATGCCAATATCCAAAGAAATTCAGGAACAAATAAGAAAGCAAGTTTTTGAGATCTATCAGTCTGGAAAAGGTTATAAAGCTATATCCAAAGTTTTGAGACTCCAGCAAACCACAGGGAGAGCCATTATCCACAAATGACAAAAGCATGGAACAGTGGTGAAACTTCCCAGGAGTGTCCGGCCACCCAAAATTACCCCAAGAGTAACGACTTATCCAAGAGTTCACACAAGACCCCACAACAACACCCAAAGAACTGCAGGCCTCACCAGCTTCAGTTAGGGTCAGTGTTCATGCTTCCACCATCAGAAAGAGACTGGGCAAAAATGGCCAACATGGCAGAGGGCCAAAACCACTGCTGAACAAAAAGAACATTAAAGCTCATCTCAATTTTGCCAGAAAACATCATGATGATCCTCAATACTTTTGGAAAATACTCTGGACTGACATAACAAAAGTTCACCTTTTTGGAACATGTGTGTCCCATTACATCTGGCATAAAAAGTAACACCACATTTCAGAAAAAGAACCTTATACCTACAGTAAAACATGATGGTGGTAGTGTGATGGCCTGGGGCTGTTTTGCTGTTTCATGACCTGAAAGACTGCTGTGAAAAATTAAACCATGAATTCTGCTGTCTACCGAAAAACCCTAAAAGAGAATGTGTGGCCATCTGTTTGTGACCTCAAGCTGAAACAAACTATAATTTTTGCTTCATTGTTCCTTATGAACTAATTTATTTGAAACTGACTTGAGAGCACCCTCTGGTGGCCTAAGAAACAGATTCTGAGATGGGTATTCCCCCTTCTACAGATTGCTCTGATTGCTCCATGGTCCTGTTAAACTAGACACACCCACAGATTGACTGTGTTTGTAACATTTCAGATGAAATCTATATCACAATGTCTGACAGAATTATTTTTAGATTAAAATGTGTTAAATAATCTAAAACAGCTTACCCTGCAGTTTCAGTCTACATAATATATAGTTTTATTTTATTTACTGACAGCTCTGGAAAAAAATAAGAGACCACATACATTTCTGAATATGTTTCTCTGATTTTGCTATTTATTGGTATATGTTTGAGTAAAATGAATATTGTTGTTTTATTCTGTAAACTATGGACAATTTTCTTCCAAATTAAAATAAAAAAAAATTGGCATTTATTTGCAGAAAATGGAAATGGGTGAAATAAAAAGACCTCAAATAATGCAAAGAAAACAAGTTCATAATATAAACTTTTAAGAGTCAAGAAATCAATAGTTGGTGGAATAACCCTGGTTTTTAATCACAGATTACATGCATCTTGGCATCATGTTCTCCTCCACCAGTCTTACACACTGCTTTTGGATAACTTTATGCTGCTTTACTCCTGGTGCAAAAATTCAAGCAGTTCAGTTTGGTTTGATGACTTGTGATCATCCATCTTCCTCTTGATTATATTTCGAAGGTTTTCAATTTGGTAAAATCAAAGAAACTCATCATTTTAAGTGGTCTCTTATTATTTCTAGAACTGTATGTACTTTTTGTAGTTATATGAAAAAGTTTGGGCACCCCTATTATTAATCTTAATAATTTTCAGTTCTAAATATTTGGGTGTTTGCAACAGCCATTTCAGTTTGATATATCTAATAACTGATGGACACAGTAATATTTCAGGATTGAAATGAGGTTTATTGTACTAACAGAAAATGTGCAATATGTATTAAACCAATATTTGACCGGTGCAAAAGTATGGGCACCCTTATCATTTTATTGATTTAAATACTCCTAACTACTTTTTAACTGACTTACTGAAGCACAAAATTGGTTTGGTAACCTCATTGAGCTTTGAACTTCATAGCCAGGTGTATCCAATCATGAGAAAAGGTATTTAAGGTGGCCAATTGCAAGTTGTTCTCCTGTTTGAATCTCCTCTGAAGAGTGGCATCATGGGATCATCAAAACAACTCTCAAATGATTGTTCAACATAGTTGTTCAGGGGAAGGATACAAAAAGTTGTCTCAGAGATTTAACCTGTCAGTTTCCACTGTGAGGAACATAGTAAGGAAATGGAAGACCACAGGGACAGTTCTTGTTAAGGCCAGAAGTGGCAGGCCAAGAAAAATATCAGAAAGACAGAGAAGAAGAATGGTGAGAACAGTCAAGGACAATCCACAGACCACCTCCAAAGAGCTGCAGCATCATCTTGCTGCAGATGGTGTCACTGTGCATCGGTCAACAATACAGCGCACTTTACACAAGGAGAAGCTGTATGGGAGAGAGATGCGAAAGAAGCCATTTCTGTAAGCACGCCACAAACAGTCGCATGAGGTGTGCTTTTGCATACTCTTCTCACCATTCTTCTTCTCTGCCTTTCTGATATTTTTCTTAACACTTCTGGGCTTAACAAGAACTGTCCCTGTGGTCTTCCATTTCCTTCCTATGTTCCTCACAGTGGAAACTGACAGGTTAAATCTCTGAGACAACTTTTTGTATCCTTCCCCTGATCAGGTGTGGCAATAATCAGGCCTGGGTGTGGCTGGAGACAGTGCACTCAGGTGTCAGAAACCACAGTGATGGTATGTTTTAATCACTTTTTCACACAGGGCCATGTAGGTTTAGATTTTCTTTACTCCCTTAATAATAAACACCTTCATTTAAAAAATAGCATTTTTTGTTTACCTGTGTTGTCTTTGACTAATATTTAAATTGGTTTGATGTTCCGAAACATTTAATTGTGTCAAACATGCAAAAAATCTGGAAATCAGGAGGGGGCAAACACTTTTTCACAACACTGTAGTATGTGTATTTTGTAAGTAGTTTTTTTCTGATATACACATGTAGTCACATCCACTGGTCTGTGTCTGAGAGTGAGTAAGTGTGTTAAGGGAATTTACAATATTTAATGATATCTGCCAACCTCTAATTATTTGTTTTCTTACCTTTCTGGAGATTACCTTACTGTAACCTCACTCACCAGTTCTGCGATGCACTGCAGACAGTTTTACAATCAGAAAAATCTGCCCTGAAAGAGCTGGACCTCAGTAACAATGATCTGCAGGATAAAGGAGTGAATAAACTCTCTGCAGGACTGAAGAGTTCACACTGTAAACTGGAGATACTCAGGTCAGTGTTAAGTATTTCTTTTCTGAGTGATAAAATTGTATGCAGTGCTTTCTTTAAGTTCTCTAAGTTCAGACATGCAGATATTTTATTTATTAAATTATTTATTAATTTCGCTGAGGGTTATGTAAAATGTCTTGTATTTACTTCTCTTTTTTTGCAGACTTGTTATGTGTAAACTCAGTGAGCAATCCTGTGAGACCCTGCAGTTAGTTTTACAATCAGAAACCTGCTCCCTGAAAGAGCTGGACCTCAGTAACAATGATCTGCAGGATACAGGAGTGGATAAACTCTCTGTAGGACTGAAGAGTTCTCACTGTAGACTACAGAATCTCAGGTCAGTGTCCTTGTATTTCTTTTCTGAGTGATAAAATTGTATGCAGTGCTTTCTTTAAGTTCTCTAAGTTCAGACATGCAGATATTTTATTTATTAAATTATTTATTAATTTCGCTGAGGGTTATGTAAAATGTCTTGTATTTACTTCTCTTTTTTTGCAGACTTGTTATGTGTAAACTCAGTGAGCAATCCTGTGAGACCCTGCAGTTAGTTTTACAATCAGAAACCTGCTCCCTGAAGGAGCTGGACCTCAGTAACAATGACCTGCAGGATTCAGGAGTGGATAAACTCTCTGCAGGACTGAAGAGTTCACACTGTAAACTGGAGATACTCAGGTCAGTGTTCTATTTTGTTTAAAAAAACATTGCTGTTCTGCATTCATTATATAGAACTGCACATATAAATTTGCCAAGTAATTTGTTAGATTATGTTTCCTTTAGCATTTTGAGCTTAGTTTAGTTAGTTATTTTCCTATTTCATATCTATATTTTAGTTTTTATTAAATGCTGTTATTAATCCACCTGCGGAGCTTTAAACGCGCGGATGAGCTCGCGTTCAGGCTCATGTTTACGCAGACAATCTAAACTCTAGTATGCAGAACTATCTTATTATTGTTATTAATTTTCCATTCTTTTAAATAGCAGGATACTTAGATAGTAATGGAGTAATGGAAAATCTCAGGTCGAGTCCAGGCTCTAGGAAATAGTCTGTGATATTGTCATCTAAATTTTTAATACTATTTTTATTTTATATAAAGCTATGGCCTGATAATCACAATATACCTAAGTAACAAAGTATTATTGTTAACGAAAACAAACAAAATAAAAACTGAAAGTGAAAGTTTTCCTTAACTGAAACTAATAAAAACAGTAATTAAAAGAAAAAAAACTAAAACAAACTGAAATTGCAGATTGAATACCCTCATTTTCGTGTTTGTTAATTTATTTTTAAGCGCTGTTTCCACTACAACAGTTTAACAGCGGGTGGTGTTGTGCCGTTTCTGCTCGCAAAGCGGAGCCGGATTCTGCTGGGGTCAGATTTCGGCAGCGCGCCTCGCGGTCCTCGAAATTAGTTATATTTACAGCGCTCGAGCTAGCTGCGAAATAATGACAGAAAACTCTGAGGAAACTGCAGAATTCTGTATGGGATTAAAAACCTGTTTTGTAGAGAAACAGGAGATGAGGAATATTTGAGAAGCAGCTGTAACTTTACCTGTGATTAACTCATACACCAGGACACCCCACGCTGCAGGATAAACTGATAAATCTGATCATTTCAGTGGTTGGTTGGTTGTTGGGGTTTTATTGTCACTTCAGCACAAATGTGGCTATTTGTGGCGAAATTTCAGTAAACATTTGTGAAACCTGTAGAGTTTATTGAGTTTTTGCTGTATGATCTCCTCAGTGAGAATCCCCAACCATAACCAATCAGTGAGCTCCAACTGCTTACCCCTCCCACTGCTCTTTCATTGTGGATGCGCAGAATGTCTTAAATGTCTCGTTTTTCAGAGTTCAGATTTGGCACGTCTATACCGTCACTATTTTACAATACCGTCACCATATTTAAATACCGCGGTATACCAAAATACCGTCATACTGCCCAACCCTATTATATATACAGGTTATTCCATCAATGGATTTTTTCAAGATGACAATGCTAGGATTCATGAGGTTTAGATTGTGGAAGAGTGCAGGTTTTAGTGAACTTTAGTGAAATTTAGTGAAATTTTACATGTACTGGCGACCAGAGACCAGACCTGAACCCAATTGAGAATCTTTGGGATGTGCTGGACAATATTTATCCTCATCAACCAAGATTTTGTGGACAAATTTGTGCAACTATGGACATAAATAAATGAGATCATAGAAGCATGTGGAAATGGTTCCAAAGCAAATGCTTGTGGTAATTAAAGCTAAAGGCGGTGCTACCAAATATTGGAGCGTGTGATACTAGGCCGAGGAGTGTATTTTTGATTAAGAAAGAGGCAAATGTTCCTTCTAGTTAGTGTACTTATGTCCCAGAATTTCAGTTCAGAGTCATTTAAATTGTTATAGAGCTTGCATAGTATTTTAATAAACACATTTTAATGCTTTTAAATTGAAGTGAATTCATGTGTCACACTTGACCCTGCTATCAGCTGAACACTAACACACTCTCGTTCTGTCTCTCTGTAGATTATCTGGTTGTTTGATGACAGAAAATGGATGTTCCTCTCTGGCTTCAGCTTTGAGTTCAAACCCCTCCCACCTGAAAGAACTGGATCTGACCTACAATAACCCAGGAGAACCAGGAGTGAAGCAGCTCTCTGTTAAACTGGATGATCCACAATGCAGCCTGGAGACTCTCAGGTAGGAAAAACTCTGCGAGAGTGTGTGGTCACTTTTAAAGAAGTGTGTGATGATGGTCTGTCAGAGTCACTGAGAATAACATCCTAATTTGGTTTTCTAACAGAAGAGCTCACAATATCACACCTGATTTAATGAGAAACCACATTCACAACCAATACAAGTTGAGAAATCAGGTCCGTTGTCTTTTTAAAAATCTCACAGGAATAAAACAAACTAGAGAGAAAGGAAGAGAGAACCTGATTAGGTGAAGGTAGGCGTTGTGTGCTGAATAACATTATTTGGGATTGTCCATTCCTCATTGAGAGAAACGCTGTTTGGCAGAAACAGACAAAAACATGTATTTCACCTGCATTTTAACACATTTGATAAATATGGATTCCTTGTTCCTTGTTTAGTTTAAGGATTGACTGATGTTCAAAAGAATGATTCAGTCTAACCTTATTAAACCTGTAGCACCATCTCACTCAGACTTCTATATGCTGACCCACAATCTTTAAACCGATTTTGATCACAGTTCAAGTTGTTGGCAAACTTAAACAAAATATTTGTTTGTTTACACAGCAATAGCTTTGACCTTAAACAGGTCTTATCTGTGTTTTGATTTTGTTTCTCTTAATTTAATTCTTAGTTACTGTATCTTTGTAATAAAAGGCAAATTTCCTTTTGTTTATAACTCTTTCAAAAGTCAAAAAGTCGAAGTCAAAGTGGTTTTTATTGTCATTTCAGCTATATACAGAGTACACAGTGAAACGAAACAACGTTCCTCCAGGGACCATGGTGCACATAAACACAGTGTAGACAGAACAATAAGTGCAACAGTACAAAAGTGCAGACAGACAATACAACACAATACAGACAAAGAATAATAAATAGCAAGACAGTGTGCAAATTATGCAGTGTGCAAAAAAGACCAGTGAGGTAGTAATTACCTCTATTACGCAGTGTGCAATAGAGTCCAGTGAGGTAGTAATTACCTCTATTTCACAGTGTGCAATAGATTCCAGTGAGGTAGTAGGGTTTTTAGTGCTTTCCATTTTCTGGGGTAAGTGGGGTAAGAGTGTGTGTGTGCATGTACAGAAAAACCATCAGTTCAGTCTCTGCAGTTGAGGAGTCTGATGGCTTGGGGGTAGAAGCTGTTGCAGAATCTGGTCGTGCTGGACCGGATGCTGCGGTACCTTCTTCCCGAAGGCAGGAGGGAGAACAGTTTGTGTGAAGGATGGGTGGGGTCATTCACAATGCTGGTTGCTTTGTGGATGCTGCGGGTGGTGAAAATGTCCGTGATGGAGGGGAGAGAGACGCCGATGATCCTCTCAGCTATCCTCACAATATGCTGGAGGGTCTTGCGGTCAGAGACGGTGCAGGTCCCAAACCAGGCAGTGATGCAGCTGCTCAGGATGCTCTCAATGGTCCCTCTATAGAAGAGTGATATCATTGGTCACAAATCATTTGAAGACGTTCTTCCTCAGAGTGTAAAAGTCATTGAAAATATATGACATGAGAACTCGGAAAGCATGTGATTCTCAGAAGAGCAACTGGGGGTGTAAATGAAATACCAGTGAGGGGACAGGGATATTATTTTATTCTACATATTTTTTAAAAATATAGATCAAATGATTATACACACTGTTGCCAACTTAGTGATTTCCTTGGGACATGTCCCTAGTATTTGCACTATAGAGAGAATGACTCTTACAATGCCCAAGACTTGTGAGCTGGTGGGCTTGTTGTGACTCATTTAATCATCTAAAACAGTATGAAATGTATTGATTACCTGTTAAGAGCCATAAATAAGATTTCATATTTGTTTTCTTTGTTTTTGAGTATTTTTGTAATCATTGTGTTAATTCATGTAGGTAATCCTAATGTCAGTTTAATTGAACAGTAATTTTAATACGGGACTCTTATTTTGATAGTGTGCAAAAAGATGCTCTTGAGCTGGCAGAGCATTAGCCAAGTGAGTGAAGGATTGGAGAGCACGGATTCACACAGTTTTTTTGACCGTGCTTACTGTGTTTGGAATTATTGGAAGGAAACTGTAAAAAAGAAGATTTTGCATTTACATTTTTCTTTAAGAAATACTCTTTTTTGTTAAAATCACAGATTCACGCGTCCATTACTTTTCGGAGTGATCTTAAATCCTGAATGACACAGATCTGCTGCCATAACAAGTCAAGTCAAGTCATTATCAACCGCTTTATCCATTAAGGGTCGCGGGGGGGTGCTGGAGCCTATCCCAGCCGGCATCGGGCGGAAGGCAGGATACACCCTGGACAATTAGCCTGAACTAGTCTTTGGACTGCGGGAGGAAACCGGAGCACCCGGAGGAAACCCACGCAGACACAGGGAGGACGTGCAAACTCCACACAGAAAGACCCGGGTCGCCCCAGCCGGGAATCGAACCCAGGCCGTCTTGCTGTGAGGCGGAAGTACTACCCACTGCGCCACCGTGCGCTGCCATTAATTACCTGACAAACATTGTACAGTGTGTCTTTAAAACAATGTTTTAAACATTTTTTATGGCACCAGGTCTTCCAAACTTGATCATGCCAGGAGGAAATATCACCCCCAAAACCACATAAATACTTTCTAAAGTAAAATAAAAAAAAATAATGAATGAATTACTCAACACTTTAACTTAGTGCTAAATCAAAATATAATTACCGTATTTTTCGGACTATAAGGCGCACCGTATTATAAGGCGCACGATGAGTGAACGGTCTATTTTTAGTGTTAGTCCATACACAAGGCGCACTGGATTATAAGGCGCACTAAATGTCTCTTAAGCATGTCTCTTAACTGGAGCCATTTCACGGTCCTTACACACACACCGTAAGACTATGTTGAAGCACAGTTAGTATTACTCCGCTACGCTCCTGACAACGGTAGCCGTAACGCTCCGACAGACCATAATATTACTATGTTGAAGCACAGCAAGTACCGTATTACTCCGCGACGCTCCTGACAACGGTAGCCGTAACGCTCCGACAGACCATAATATTACTATGTTGAAGCACAGCAAGTACCGTATTACTCCGCGATGCTCCTGACAACGGTAGCCGCAACGCTCCGACAGACCATAATATTATGTTGAAGCACAGCAAGTACGTATTACTCCGCGACGCTCCTGACAACGGTAGCCGCAACGCTCCGACAGACCATAATATTATGTTGAAGCACAGCAAGTACATATTACTCCGCGACGCTCCTGACAACGGTAGCCGCAACGCTCCGACAGACCATAATATTATGTTGAAGCACAGCAAGTACCGCATTACTCCGCGAGGCTTCTGACTATAATAGCGTGTTGTGCCGAATTCGGTGAATAAAACGGTTTTAAAACAGAGATAAAGATTGGATAAGTTTCATTTCTGGATGAAGTGATTTCCAGCGCTGTTTGGATATAACTGTGGATTACAGGAGACTGGATTGATGGATTCTCTTTAGTCTGGACGCGTTTTGAAGGTAGGACTTGTGGCTGAGCGCGGGTGTGTGTTCGGGGGGTGGCGGCAGTGACCGGAGGTTACCCCAGGACAAAAGGAGAGCCTTTTATTACTGGAAACATGCGCTCTGACGCAGCTTTAATTCATGAAACATACATCCTACAGTAAAAGCACAGTTCTGGAATCCGGAGAGCCAGACGGTTCGAATGGTGTATGACATGACCGCATTCGATGAAATATGGACGAACGATAAACGCAAATATGAGAGTTATGAATTATTAAAATCATAACCAAGGCATATTTCGCCCTAAATGTTTATTTTCTGAAAGGATATTCCGCTAAATAGGCTAAATAGCTCAAAAGCAGAGATTCTAAGCTTTAAAATGGTATATTGGATGTCTATATTGAACCTGTAACTGTTCATAACTATTCAGAAACACAGCCAGTTATGAAATATTAAATATTTCTGGCCCGCCGGTGGGCCAGCACGTGTTAAGAGGTTAACTTTACTTAGAAGTGGGCGCTAAAAAGAAACAGTTTGTGCTATTACCCCAGAACGGGTGGAAAGGAAAGTTTACCGGCACCTTGTTCTGGCCACGGAGCTACAGTGGAAACTAGCTACCCTGAGCCACAGCCGAGAGGCAGTACGGCAGTCAAAGGTAACCGCGCGCTAGCCCAAGAGGGGGATCTTTTTCTGGCGTGGGTGAGGAATTCTGCACAACAGAGCGCCGTGTACCACATAAAATCGAGGTCAGTAAACACAAGCAAAATCCATACACAAGGCGCACTGCATTATAAGGCGCAATGACGATTTTTGGGAAAAAATAAGTATTTTAAGTGCGCCTTATAGCCCGAAAAATACGGTAAATAATGAAAGCACTGATTAGTTCTGTATTTAGATGTGATACATTCATCTGCTTAAGTATCATACTTACATTTCATTAATGTTTAATGTGACATGGTTCTGATCCATGCTGATATCTAATTTAGTGGCTGTAAAGTACCAGAAATAAACTGAATTTTACAAGTTGTTCAGATCTGCAACGACTGCACATCCTGTCAATCATCATTACCTGCTGATCAGTGCAGACTATGCACATGTGATTGTGTTTGCTGTGCGTGCCAGATATAAACGGCTATATTATAATGACAGCATCTATTCTATAGTTGTACTGGAGCAGCAGCAGTGCAAAACCAGTAATTTCTGCTTTGATGTAAAATATATATTTTTTTCTTTACCTAACCCTGCTTTAAACTTCTTCACAATTTTTTTCTCTGACCTGTCTGGCGAGTTCCTTGGTCTTCACGATGCTGTTGATGAATTATGAATGTAAATTAATTTTGGTAGATTGATCCACACCCTTTACTCCTACCGATCACCCTATACTAACCCTCACTTCCTCTTTACCTGCAAATAAAACAACTTCGCATGTCGTGTTGTCTCGTACCCCTCCCCTGTTCTACTGGTCCTCGTTCACCTCTGGCTGCTCTTCTGCTGTTGCTCCCGGTCACTTTCCCAGGCTGCTCTGTCGTTCTGTCCAGGCGTTGCCTTTGCCAGCTCCTCCACCCGGTCTGGTTGCTCCCGCGAGGCATCCACACACTCTGTGCATTTCTTATTTGGTCATCAGTCTTTACCAGCTTCCCCTTTTCCTCAGCGGTGCTCTTCAAGCCATCCGTACGTTCCCTGCATGCTCCCGCAACGTGCCCTTCTCCTGGCCTCTAACAAGCACTGCCTGTTTTCTCTCCATCACTCTTCTGCCTCACCTTGTTATTAATTACATTAGAGTAGAGTGCAAAAACAAACAAAACCACTAAAGCATGGATGCGGACGCAGATGCGAGTAGTATTTATTGGAGATAAAGAAAACAAATAAACATGCAATATACCAAAGTTAAAAAAGGAAACACAGGAGTACCGTATTTTTCGGACTATAAGGCGCACCGTATTATAAGGCGCACAATGAGTGAACGGTCTATTTTTAGTGTTAGTCCATACACAAGGCGCACTGGATTATAAGGCGCACTACATGAAACTTTATTTATATCAGTAACAATAACTCTGAGCAATAAATCCTTCACAATATCCGCGACGCTCCTGACAACGGTAGCCGCAACGCTCCGACAGACCATAATATTATGTTGAAGCACAGCAAGTACGTATTACTCCGCGACGCTCCTGACAACGGTAGCCGCAACGCTCCGACAGACCATAATATTATGTTGAAGCACAGCAAGTACCGCATTACTCCGCGAGGCTTCTGACTATAATAGCGTGTTGTGCCGAATTCGGTGAATAAAACGGTTTTAAAACAGAGATAAAGATTGGATAAGTTTCATGTCTGGATGAAGTGATTTCCAGCGCTGTTTGGATATAACTGTGGATTACAGGAGACTGGATTGATGGATTCTCTTTAGTCTGGACGCGTTTTGAAGGTAGGACCTGTGGCTGAGCGCGGGTGTGTGTTCGGGGGGTGGCGGCAGTGACCGGAGGTTACCCCAGGACAAAAGGAGAGCCTTTTATTACTGGAAACATGCGCTCTGACGCAGCTCTAATTCATGAAACATACATCCTACAGTAAAAGCACAGTTCTGGAATCCGGAGAGCCAGACGGTTTGAATGGTGTATGACATGACCGCATTCGATGAAATATGGACGAACGATAAACGCAAATATGAGAGTTATGAATTATTAAAATCATAACCAAGGCATATTTCGCCCTAAATGTTTATTTTCTGAAAGGATATTCCGCTACATAGGCTAAATAGCTCAAAAGCAGAGATTCTAAGCTTTAAAATGGTATATTGGATGTCTATATTGAACCTGTAACTGTTCATAACTATTCAGAAACACAGCCAGTTATGAAATATTAAATATTTCTGGCCCGCCGGTGGGCCAGCGCGTGTTAAGAGGTTAACTTTACTTAGAAGTGGGCGCTAAAAAGAAACAGTTTGTGCTATTACCCCAGAACGGGTGGAAAGGAAAGTTTACCGGCACCTTGTTCTGGCCACGGAGCTACAGTGGAAACTAGCTACCCTGAGCCACAGCCGAGAGGCAGTCAAAGGTAACCGCGCGCTAGCCCAAGAGGGGGATCTTTTTCTGGCGTGGGTGAGGAATTCTGCACAACAGAGCGCCGTGTACCACATAAAATCGAGGTCAGTAAACACAAGCAAAATCCATACACAAGGCGCACTGCATTATAAGGCGCAATGACGATTTTTGGGAAAAAATAAGTATTTTAAGTGCGCATTATAGCCCGAAAAATACGGTAATCTATAGACTGAGGAAATAAAGAAACATGCAACCTGATAGACGTAAAACACGCACAAGAACTGACAACTGAACACAAACACAAAAGGGCTATTTATACACACGGAAGGAGACAGGAAACCTGGAAACAGGTAACAAGGGGGCGGAGCTACAGACAGTAACAAGGGGAACACAGGACTGGGGTGGAGATGGGAAGCAACACACAGGGCCATGAGCAGGGGAACACGTGGGGAAAAAACACACAGGCACGGGGAGAATGGTAAATAAACAGTAGGGCAGGAAAAACACAGAAACGGAAAGGAAAGACACAGAACAGGATGAGAACGTGACAGAACCATAGAACACTGAAGTCGTGCGTCACGTGTAATCCCTATGAGAAAAATGAATGGGGTTTTCAAAAACCCACCTCTGTCACATTCTGTGGTAAATAAATCTGTTCAGACCCCTGTACGTTTTATTCTGTGTACATTTTACTCCTGAACATCACTGGATCCTCTGAATTACGAGATCGTTTAAGAGTCATAATTAGAAAAATGCTAACTTTAAGCTAATGCTACAGCGGAGTGAACTGACTTCCCAGCCTAGCTGCAGAGATCAACCCGGAGACCAGCAAACTCCGGCCGTAACTATACAGCGTATTAAACACGGCTGAGCCAACTAATGAACTAACTGCCCTTACTGAGGGGAGCTGAGAGTGTCACAGCATAAAATCACTAAAACAGGTCAGTGATACTCCAGAACCAGCTGTAACACGTTTAACATTTACCGTCTTTATTATGCAGTGAAATAAATAGGTGTTTCTGGTTATTTCTGGAGGGCAGGTAGTTAGTTGATTAGTTGATTATTTGGGTCAGGTGTTGTAATTAGTATAAACTAATGACCGTAATTAAATACTAAACCTGCAGTGAAGCGCTGCCGAACTGAGAGCCATTTTCTCTTATTATCTGCCTTTTAAAACTCTAACACAGACTACACTGCTCAATATGACACTGCTCAACGTTACTGAAATAGTTTTAACCTGTTTAAATGCTTTAATGATCCTCTGTGAAGAATAATAATCCAAAACGCGATCTGACCGGAGTTCACTGGTGTTGTGCAGAATCCAGTCCGGGGTCATTTCCAGATGCTGTGCTGTGACGTCAGTTAAGCATTAGCTTAAAGTTAGCATTTTTCTAATTACTAAACGATCTCTAAATTCAGAGGATCCAGTGATATTTACGAGGTAAATGTACACAGCATAAAATGTACAGTGTTCATTACCACAGAATGTGGCAGAGGCCAGTTTTTGAAAAGCCCATTCAAATAACCCATTCACATGGACCGCTTAGACACGGAACCCCAAATATGGGCATAAATAACATGGCCCCGACTACAAAATGACGACACAACTTCAGTGGTCTATTCTGTTTTTTTTTTTTTTTTTTTTTTTTTTTTATTATTTGCTTTCCTAAGGTTAAGTAAACTTTTGAAAAAAAATATGGCAAAGTATCTAAACTGTGTTAATATTTTCATCACATTTTTAAGCATTTTATGTATTTTATTTTATTATTTCAGAGCAACGAATTTTAGTTATTAATGTAAAAATGTATTGTGTTGTTGTTACTCTTTAAGACATACGTGTTTTGGAAGTTAATGTCAAATACAGGCACATTAACCTAAAAAAAATATTTACAGCATCTATTACTGACTGGTGGAGCTTTAGGTCGATACCAGTTATTCATTAATTTTTTTGTTTCTGATCTAAAAATCATTTGAAATTATATAGTTAATTATCATTGATATGGATTGGCAGTCTGTCGAGGGTGTGTCCTGCTTTCTTTCAATGAGTCACATTTATAGAGCACATTTACAACCCACGGACTCTCTACCGTAGTGTGTGAAATGTGAAAAGTAACAACAGAAAGACAGAGAATAACAATATTCAGAGAAAAGATTTTAAACTGTGCTTTAAAGCTAGAAAGAGAGAAGGATGAGCAGATAAGAGTAGGTATGGCGTACCAGGAAGCACCTAAACAGCCAGCAGACCAGAGTCAGAGGACCTGAGACTGTGTGATGGAGCATAAAGCAGTAAGAGAGAAGACAGATAAGTAAGAGCACAGCAGTGCAAGACCATGAAAGAGGAGTAAAGGCATAAAGGAGCTGATCAGTAGGAACACAGACAAGAGCCGCCTCAGTACTGTGATGACAGCAGGAACCTGACTGAAACTTCTCAAAAAGGTTATTGATCAGATTATCTTGCATTTGTTAAGCAACATCCATCTCCAGAGCTTTAGAGACAAATTACAAGTTTGAAAGTGGTCTACAGTTTACCCAGACTGAGATTTCTAGACCTGGCTTTTTAAGAATGGGTGTAACAGCAGCCAACTGCAGAACACTGGGGACATAAGCAGTAGTAAGAGAGGATAATGAGATGGGATGCAGGTGTAGGGGTGTATAGGAACAATGGGGTTGAGTAGGCAGGATTTAGATTTAGATTGGGTAATTATCTGTGTGATAAATTCAGTCCCAACAGGGCAGAAGATGGAGATGAGACGACCACAAAAGCTACACTAAGAACAGTGGAAGAGCAGTCAGAGGAGGCGGAGTTAGAGAAGTTTTAATAGATAGAACCAAAAGATTTAGTCCTGAAGTTTAGAAAAGTAGTGCATTTTTTAAAGGAAGAGGAAACTGCAGGAGTGAGAGGTTGTAGCTAATTAGTGACTGTGGAAAAGGGTCGTTTAGGATCATGACCAGAAGCTTTAATTAATAGAGAATAATAAACAGAGCCCTGCATTTACTGCAGCTTTATATTTCAGCATGTTTTCAGAAGAGAAGTGAATGAACATGTGAACCAGTTTTCTTATAAAGAAGCTCAAAACGTCTGGAAACACAGAGTTCAGGGTAAAGCAGGGAGAGGAGTTGGTGGACGGCACAGTTCTGGTCTTAAGGGGAGCTGAAGTCTCCAGGGTGTCAGAAACAGACACAGCACAGCAAGAGACAGAAGAGGAGAGTTTACAGATCACAGACAGAGAAGAAGATCTGATTAGAGCAGAAAAGAACACAGAATCTACAGCAGCAGAATTACAGAACAGAATACAAGTTATAGGATGTGATTTAAGATTAGAAAGAGATTAGCTGTAATCAGTTTATGATCTGAAATGCTGATATACAGACCAGAAACCCCAACTGGATTATCATGATTTAAAAAGATATTAAAGTAAATTCTTGTGGAATCTTAATAATGAGATGTTCCTTGTTTATGATCACTTATTCCTTTTACATTTTTTATAAAAAAATACTCATAGTTTCACTGACACGCAGCTGACAGGAACCTTTTACAGTGTTCCCCTTCACATTTTATCCATTATTATGCAATAATATAACGAGTTATATACTTTTATATTTTAAATCTGTTATTTACCCATCATTTTTTTCATATTTTCACCAAAGTTCTGCATTAACATGATTTTTTAAGGGTACAGATTCTGTATCATATGTGGGAACACTGCAGTGCCCTGCACCTCTGGGTCGTCCCAATGTAACGGGGTTGAATTATTTTAGCTAATAGTAGCAATAATTCCATATTTAGCTTTGTTTACATGCAGAGATTTTTTTTTTTTTTTTATATCCATATTAGTCGCTGTCTATTCCGAAAATTTTGGGAGGTACCAAAACCACTTTTGCGTCTAAAGTGGACGGCAACGTCTAAACTACGTCCACTTGGACGGTGCCGTCCAAATATCCACTAAACTACGTCCATATTGCGTCTAAATATCCATTTGCTAAGTGCGGACCACGCCTAAAGAAGTAGAGAAAGAAGAAGGAAAAAGGGGAGGGAACTCAGGGAAATTTGGGCTGGAGTTCTGAACTGCGTGCTTGAAGAAGCGTGCAGTTATATCCCCAAAATTGGAGCTCGTGTGGAAGCTAGTTTGGAATGAGCCTGTCTCAAACCGTCTGGTTGGGAACGGATGTATAGGTTATAAGCATGGGAAGACCACCGGCCGGGGAGCTTGATCGTGTGCTCGGAGATTCCTTGTCTGGAGGCGTTGGATTCTGCACGATGTAAACTGAGTGGGCGGAGAATTGATCTGGTGAGTAACTACTGGGAGAAAGGATGCGACGGAGATGTATTGGAACCGTGCTTTGAGATTATACTACTAGATTCCGTTGTGAACAGAGGATCTAAAGGTGATGCTTGTTGAAAGAGGCGGAGATTAAGTGGTGGACGAGTGGTTCGTACGAGCTGAGGGGTAAGTCAATTTTGAACAGATAGAGGATCGTGGTTTTTGCCAATTTGGTCCGTTTGCTTCATTCTTGAAGGTAAGGGTATCTGAGTCAAGGATGATGAGATCTGAAATTAGGGGCTGAGAAGGAGTTGTGGGAGATTTTAAGGGAAGTAAATTCTGAGCATCTGAGGAATCTAAGTAGAAGGACTGTTGAAAAGATGGTTTGTTGAGCTTGGAAGATCAGTTCGTTTACATGGGGGTTAGGTGAAGTGTAGTTGTGAAAATGAAAGTACCGAGGTTGGGTTGCATTTGCATGCGGAGCCAAGGATCTGAATTTCTGTAACTGAAAACGAAAAATAGAATTAAATTCTATCAGCGATAGAATTAAATGGACCTGAGGTGTGAACAGCTTTAGTGGTGAACTGATGCTTAATGGAGTGCCAAGTGAGACGACGGATAAAAGGCAAGATTTCTAGCGATTTGGAGCAACTTTTTTTTTTTTGATGTGGGCTGCGGCGAGATTGATCAGAGTGGAGTAGAATAGATTTTGACCATTCATGTCCCCAAAGGAGGGCAGCGACGAGGACCGCATATAAGTCCAGAGAGCGCAGAAGAATCGCGCGGCGGAGCAGATGAAGTTCTCCGGCCAAGCAGAAGCGAGAGGAAGGAGCGGCATCTGTGAATAGCTTAATATCAAAAGAGCTGGAAGCTGCGTTGGCGTAGAAGAAAAACCCGTTCGATTGCAGAGGAGGCACAGCCAGAAATGGAGCTCCGACGTGCAGTATTAGTTGAGCATAACGAATGGTGGAGGGCTCGGACGAAAAAGCCAAGCGGAGGAGGCGGGAAATGAAAGAACGACCCTGGGTTCGATTTGGGTTGTGAAAGACGGTGCTAGGTACGGGCGGGGAGACTTGAAAGGAGGCGGAGTCCAGAAAGATCCCAAGAAACTCGAGAGATGTGGAGGGACCAACGGAGTTCTCCGACAACTGGGCACGGAGGCGAGTGAAAGCGCTGGTCATGGCTTCAAGACCCATCGAGAGGGGCGAGGAAGGAGGATCGATGACGAAGTTACCCAGGAGGTGGAGCACGAACTGGGGCCCGTGTTAAGCAAATCCAGCAGAGCGCCTTAGCAAAGGAGTCGAAGCTTGGGGTTACTTTTGCACCCGAAAGCAAGGTGAACTGAAAAACGGACTCTGAAAAGGTGCCAGGAGTCAGGATGGAGAGGGAGGATTTTGAAAGCCGAAACCACGTCAGCCTTAGACAGCCAGGCCCATCGCGGGATGGGGAGCTTCGTCCCGCAAACACACGTCAATGAAGTTCCAGATCCGGGGCGTCTTGGAATGTAGCAGGGTTCCAGTGTTGGAGATGAGCCGCAGCGCGAGCTGAGAGGGGGCGGCGCTGTAGATGTAGAATGAAGGTCAGGAAGCTCCAGCAAGGAGCCGAGCGGGTGCTGCAGCCCGGTGAGAAACGGCGAGAGAGGAGGCGGGGAGAGAATTGACGGAGTAAAGGAAGGAGAAAGGCTGGCTGGAAGGGACGGGGAGGGGGGAAGAGGGAAACGAGAGAGACGAGAGAAACGAGGCACTGAGGCGAAGTTGGTGCCACGCCAGGGGTGCGAGAGCTGCAGCACCGGCGAGGGGGTTTGGACGACTGAGGGAGGGGGAGTTGGACGACTGAGGGAGGGGGAGTTGGACGACTGAGGGAGGGGGAGTTGGACGACAGAGGGAGGGGGAGTTGGACGACAGAGGGGAAGAGAGACGAGAGAGACGAGAGACGAGGCGCTGAGGCGAAGTTGGTGCCGCGCCAGGGGCGCGAGAGCTGCAGCGGCAGCGAGTTGAGCGGGTGACGTCATCAGGCCGCGACGCCGGTGCGGCTCATGTGCGCTGTTCAGAGGTTCAGGGAAAAGTTCCGCTTTTGGAGCAGAACGGGGGAAAGGGACGCCGCGGCCCTTCAAAAACCCGCTGCAGCTTAACAGTCCAATCGGACATGCGAGGAGGCTGGGACTTACTAGGAGAGAGGGGCCCAGGGCCGGCGAGGCCGGCCGAGGAAGACGGGCGTCCGGAGCGGCGAGCCCGCGCAGGAGGAGTAGGGGAAGGGGGAGAAGAGCGGCGGGAGTGCCGAGATCCGGGGGTGCACTGGTGAGGACGACCGACCCGGGAGGAAGAATAAGCAGTAGCCGGAGTAGAACCAGGAGTAGCCGCAATGGAGATTACGGAATTCAGACGACGAGCCCGGCGAGGTGGAGTAGGGGAAGGGGGAGAAGAGCGGCGGGAGTGCCGAGATCCGGGGGTGCACTGGTGAGGACGACCGACCCGGGAGGAAGAATGAGCAGTAGCCGGAGTAGAACCAGGAGTAGCCGGAATGGAGATTATTGAATTCAGACGACGAGCCCGGCGAGGTGGAGTAGGAGTGGAGACAGGCTGGCTAGGAGGGAAGAGGTCCTCGTCGGAGGCGGTGAGTTAAAGGTCCATGATGGAGAACAAGCTAATGCTAGCAGGCGGGTGCGGCAGATTCGACTGATGCGAACTTTCGTCACGCGAACTTTCGTCACGAGAGATAGTTAGTTAGGAGAGGTATTTATAGGACGGTTGATTGATACGGGGTGGAGTTAGAACGTAGAGTTCGGGCGTGGTCCTTCTCCCAAACTTTTGTTATTACATAACATCATCTAAACTGCGTCCACTGAAATTTGGACGTACTTTAGTGGATATTTAGACACAATCGCAGTGGGACAGGGCCTTTACATAGCATAAACACTTATTACACATTTCAGTAGTTAAAGCACAGAGAAGATGATGTTTTTTAGAGGCTGAATTATAGAAAAACTGCAGCAGAGCAGCTAAACTATACAGCTGAGTTCTGTATTAAAACAGCAGGAGAACAGAAACACAAACCCACTTTAAAACCTTTAACCTGCTGCTGAAATAAATCCTTTATTAAAACACTGAATTACAGATCATATAAAAGTACAGAGAGTGAGATTCTCCTTCTGAACCCATTAGAACAAACCCTATGCTAAGCTAAGCGGCTAATGTATTCTCCATCTTTTCATTCTCTGATAAAACTGATCCAGTAGAGGTGGGCGGATCGATCCAAATATCGATAATATCGATACCAACGCTGGTATTGGTATTGAGCAATACTTGTGTAAAAATATCGATATTCAAGCTTTTTTCTCTGCCGCACGCACTGACTGCTGCGCACGAGGATTCACCACAGTCTACTCTCTGGTCTCTTGTTGTTGCACATGCGTCACATGGCTCAGCAAAGCCAGCCAAACGCCACGCAGGTAGGCTCAGCCTGGCCCCGCCCACTCAGCGCTCTCCTCGAGGCGATACGCCTCTACCTCAGGAGATTAGTGTTGAGTGATATTTTTTTACACTCTGTTTATTTAAGAAAAACGTGCATTTGAATTGCACTGAAAGGAAGACAATTCCTTATTTTTTATTGTTTTTCCAAATGACAATTCTATTAAAAAAAAGAAACAAAGAAAGAAAGAACTAGAAAAGATGTCTAGTGAGGGGAGAATTTTTATTTTATTTTTTAATATTTTTTTACTTTATATTTAAACTTTGTTTTGTTACTGTTCCATTGTTTCTAAACAAAAATGTTGATTGTGATACTAAAGTATTTTGTTAT
The DNA here is from genome assembly GCF_023375975.1 of Astyanax mexicanus. Lineage (NCBI taxonomy): Eukaryota > Metazoa > Chordata > Actinopteri > Characiformes > Acestrorhamphidae > Astyanax > Astyanax mexicanus. The sequence continues at coordinate 4,188,487 of NW_026040043.1, read as the reverse complement.
CACTTACAATGTTTGGTGAAATTATATCCTAGGTTTTTGGATCATTTGGATCTATAAAGCTTAAATATTAAAAAGTATCGGTATCAGTATCGATATCGGCAATACTGGCCCTGCGTTTACTTGGTATCGGATCGATACCAAAATTCCCGGTACCGCCCACCTCTATGATCCAGAACAGGCTTATCTTGGACTGTGGTGTTACACAATGCTTCATGAAGCTTTCAGTGTAAAGTCTGGACGTTTCAATCTGGTTAGTGTGAATGAGCTTCAGTGAAACAGAATGAATCTTGTAGGAAATGAAACTGGACAGTAGACGCAGCGTAGAGACGAGTATCAGAAGCTTCACTGAATCATTTTCTGATTAAACTGCTTCAGCTGTGTTAATGATCCAGAAGCTTGGTAATGGTCATCACTAGTGTAAAGCTGTAGCAGTGAGGATGTAGAAAAGGACATTTCATAGCTCTATAATGAGGGAAAGCAGCACAGAGCTCAGTGTATCTCCAGCCTGCAGTAAAAGCTTTATTCTGAAGTGTTTAGCAGCAGCCAGAGGCTGGAGTTTCCTGCTGATTCAGAATAAGAGCGTCCTCTGCAGGGGGAGAGGAGTATCACCTATTAGCCTCAGCTGGATCAAACTCAACTATTAACCAAACTAATAAAACTATAATAATAACTAAACTAACATTTATAACCAGATTAATCTAATCTAATCTAACTCAGTAAATAAATTCTATATTAAAAGTCCCTGTTTATTTTTACTGAACATAATTTAACCCTTTTTTCAGGCATAATAGTTACATTTATCACAGGTGATAATAACCAGTGTTACTGTGGTCAGTAATGTTACTATAGTACAGTCCTCTGATTTAAATCACTGTTATACAGGTAATGATGTTTAGATTTATATACTTTAACCAAATCAATATTTAACCCTTTAAATGATTAAATAAACATCAAATCATTACCAGAACATGTATTTCTTATTTATTTAATATGTATTTAATTTAGTAAATATTCTTTACTACACAGTAAATTTACCAGTGTTAACTTGAAACTAACAGTGTTTATTTAACACTGTCCAATTTACTGTGTATGTGTATATTTTGATTAGTTCTATATTATTTAATAATTAATTAACCACAAGGATGTTGCTGAGAACACAAAATATGCATTAACGCGTTTGTGTGTGTGTGTGTGTGTGTGTGTGTGTGTGTGTGTGTGTGTGTGTGTGTGTGTGTGTGTGTGTGTGTGTGTAGAGTGGAGCATGGAGGGAGCATCAGAATGAAAACAGGACTAAAGAAATGTAAGTACACACACACACACACACAAACACACACACACACACACTCATACACACAAAAACACACACACTCATACACACAAAAACACACACACACACACTCAAAAATACACACACACACACACTCATACACACAAAAACACACACACACACTCAAAAATACACACACACAAATACACACACACTCATACACACAAATACACACACACTCATACACACAAAAATACACACACACACTCATACAAAAATACACACACATTCTTACACACAAAAATACACACACACACACTCAAAAATACACACACACTCATACACACAAAAATACACACACACTCATACACACAAAAACACACACACACACACTCAAAAATACACACACACACACACTCATACACACAAAAACACACACACACACTCAAAAATACACACACACAAATACACACACTCTCATACACACAAATACACACACACTCATACACACAAAAATACACACACACACTCATACAAAAATACACACACATTCTTACACACAAAAATACACACACACACACTCAAAAATACACACACACTCATACACACAAAAATACACACACACACTCATAGACACAAAAACACACACACACACACTCAAAAACACACACACACTCATAGACACAAAAACACACACACACACACACTCAAAAACACACACACTCATAGACACAAAAACACACACACACTCAAAAATACACACACACACTCATAGACACAAAAACACACACACACACACACTCAAAAACACACACACTCATAGACACAAAAACACACACACACACACACTCATAGACACAAAAACACACACACACACACTCAAAAACACACACACTCATAGACACAAAAACACACACACACTCAAAAATACACACACACACTCATAGACACAAAAACACACACACACACACACACACACTCAAAAACACTCACACACACTCATACACACAAAAACACACACACACACACACTCATACACACACACACACCCATACACACAAACATACACACACACACACTCATACAAAAATACACACACACTCATACACACAAAAACACACACAAATACACACACACTCATACACACCTAAATACACACACACACACTCATACACACAAAAACACACACTCATACACACAAAAATACACACATATACACACAACAATATACACACACTCATACACACAAAAATATACACACACAAAAACATACACACACTCATACACACAAAAATACATACACACACACTCATACACACGCAAATACACACACACTCATACACACAAAATACACACACTCATACACACGCAAATACACACACACACTCATACACACAAAAACACACACACACACACACTCATACACACACACACTCATACACACAAAAATACACACACACACTCATAGACACAAAAACACACACACACACACACACTCAAAAACACACACACACACACTCATAGACACAAAAACACACACACACACACACTCAAAAACACACACACTCATAGAAACAAAAACACACACACACACTCAAAAATACACACACACGCTCATAGACACAAAAACACACACACACACACACTCAAAAACACTCACACACACTCATAGACACAAACACACACACACACTCACACACACACACACCCATACACACAAACATACACACACACACTCATACAAAAATACACACACACTCATACACACAAAAACACACACAAATACACACACACTCATACACACCTAAATACACACACACTCATACACACAAAAACACACACACACTCATACACACACACTCATACACACAAAAACACACACACACTCATACACACAAAAATACACACACACACACTCATACACACGCAAATACACACACACTCATACACACAAAAATACACACACACTCATACACACAAAATACACACACACTCATACACACGCAAATACACACACACACACTCATACACACAAAAATACACACACACTCATACACACAAAAATACACACACACTCATACAAAAATACACACTCATAGACACTAAAACACAAACACACACACACTCATACACACACACACACACCCATACACACAAACATACACACACACACACACACACTCATACAAAAATACACACACACACATACACACAAAAACACACACAAATACACACACACTCATACACAAAAATATACACAAACTCTCTTACACACAAAATATACACACGCAAATACACACCTAAATACACACACACACTCATACACACAATATACATACACGCAAAAATATACACACACCCATTAATACACACGCAAATACACACACACATACACACAAAAATACACACACACCCATACACACAAAAACACACACACTCATATACACAAAAACACACACACACTTATACACACAAAAATATACACACAAAAATACACACACTCATACACACAAAAATACACACTCTCATACATACAAAAATACACACACACACTATCATACACACAAAAATACACACATATCCACACAACAATATACACACACTCATGCACGCAAAAATATACACACACAAAAATATACACACCAAAACACACACTTACACTAATACATACACACATTTAAATACACACAAAAACACACACACTCACACAAATACACACTAATACACACACACAAACACTCTCTCTTACACAGACAAAAGCACACATACACACACACACAGTTATACACACACTCACAGACACTCAAACACACACTCACAAACACTCTCTCAAACACACACACACACACACAAACAGTTACACACACACACTCTCTCTCTCTAATGTGTGTTCTTGTGTTCAGACGGCTGTGATCTCACACTGGATCCAAACACAGCGAACAGATATCTCTCTCTGAGTGAAGAGAACAGGAGGGTGGAGGATGGAGAGGAGCAGGAGTATCCTGATCATCCAGAGAGATTTGATGGGTGGACGCAGGTTCTGAGTAGAGAGAGAGTTACTGGACGCTGTTACTGGGAGGCTGAGTGGAGCGGAAGAGAAGCTGAAGTAGCTCTGAGTTATAAAACCATCAGCAGGAAAGGACGAGGTTCAGACTCTGAGTTTGGATGGAATGAAAAGTCCTGGAGTCTGGAGATCGATAATAACAGTTACTCTGTTCATCACAATAAACACAGCACTGATCTCCCTCCTCCTCCCTCTCCCTCTAACAGAGTAGGAGTGTATGTGGACTGTCCCGCCGGCACTCTGTCCTTCTACACCATCTCCTCTCATACACACACACCCTCCTCACACACACACACACACACACCCTCCTCACACACAACCTCACACACACCCTCACACACACACTCACACACACCCTCACCCACCCAAACACTCACACACCTACACACATTCTACACCACATTCACTGAACCGCTCTATGCTGGGTTTGGGTTAGATGAAGAATCTTCAGTGTGTCTGTGTTCAATAGAATAGTGTGTGTGTTTGTGCTTGTGTGAGTGTGAGTGTGAGAGTTTGTGTGTGTGTGTTTGTCTGTGTGTGTGTGTGTGTGTGTGTGTGTGTGAGTGTGAGAGTTTGTGTGTATGTGTTTATGATTCTGTATATGTGTGTGCATTGTGTGCATTTTAAGAGAGTGTGTGTGTGATTGCGTGCATGTGAGAGTGTTTTTGATTGTGTGTGTGTGTGCACATCAAATCTTCATCATAATAATCTACAATTAAATTGTTTATGTAAATATATTGTTTATGATTTTGAGTTTATTATTTATTATTGGTAATTAAATCACTATGATTGTAAATATATTGTGTAGGATTGTGAGTTTATTTTTTATTATTTGTAATTAAATAAGTATGATTGTAAATGTATTGTTTATGATTGTGAGTTTATTGTTTATTATTGGTAATTAAATCATTATGATTGTAAATATATTGTGTATGATTGAAAGTTTATTGTTTATTATTAGTAATTAAATCATTATGATTGTAAATATATTGTTTGTGATTGTGAGTTTATTGTTTAAGAACAGTAAATATTATAAATATAAATAGGACAGATATCAGTGAACAGAAGCTCTGAAGATCTCAGTGATTTTTAAGCTTCATCACAGAAATCTGTTATATGAAATGATTATGAGTGTCCTGTATCTGATATCTGAGAATATTCTGTACAGAAACTGATAATCTGATATTAAATTCTTCTTCAGATGTGAGATTATCATGTGCTGTGTTCAGTTTACCTCAGAAATCTGATGATGGAGCTGGAAATTACGTTACACCTGGGTTTTTATTGTTAATGAAAATGAACAAAATAATGAAACTGCAATTGAAAAAAAGTTTTTGGTAATTGAAGTAAATAAAAACAGTAATTAAAAGAAAAAACTCAATTTGCCAGTGAGAATAGAGATGTTAAAAGAAATGTAGGACACTGACTTCAGACTCACTGAATATGAAAAGGAAATAAAATAAACTAAGAAAAGAAAGTTTCAAAGAGATAAAAATGACTATAAAACTGGATACATACAGTGGCATGAAAAAGTATTTGCCCCATACAGATTTATTTTGTTTTTGCTTTTTTGTCATACTGATATTTTTCAGATTATTAAACAAACTTTAATATCAGACAAAGATAACCTGAGTAAATATAAAAATCACTTTATAAAGGATCATTTTATTTTACTAAAGGAAAAAAATATCCAAATCAATCTAGCCCTTGGTTCCTAAATCTAATAACTCTTGGTGGCAATAACTGTATTCACGCTTTAATGACAACTGATAACGAGTCTTTCTTATCTCTGTGGAGGAATTTAGTTCCACTCTTCTTTACAGAATTGTTTGAATTCAGACACACTGGAGGATTTTCCAGCATAAACGTCCTGTTTAAGATCATCCACAGCATCTCAATCAGACTTTAACTAGACCCTCCAAAACCTTCATTTAGTTTTTTAAGTCATTCAGAGGTGGACTTGTTTGTGTGATTTGGATCATTGTCCTGCTGCAGAACCCAAGTACACCTGAGCTTGAGATCACGAACAGATGGACAGATATTCTCCTTCAGGATTTTCTGGTAAACAGCAGAATTCCTGCTTCCATCTCTTTCAGCAAGTTATCCAGATCCTGAAGCAGCAAAGCAGCTCCAGTTGTTCATGTTCTTTTGGAGTAATTTCTTTTGGTCGGCTGGTCACTCCTGGGAAGGTGGACTCCTGTGCTTCTCTGGAGTCCCAAAGCTTTACAAATGACTTTATAACCTTTTCCAGACTGATAGATGATCAATGACTTTGTTTTTTCATCTGTTGTTGAATTTCTTCAGATCAGGGTATAATAATGTGCTGCTTTTTGAGATCTTTTATCTGCTTCATGTTGTCAGACAGGTTCTATTGAAGTGATTTCTGGTCTGGAAATAGAAACGTAATTAAAGTAACGTGTTACAAAGTAAGGCATTACTGACATCACTGCTGGTGTACCACCTCAGGATGCCTTAAGTACCACTGTACTAAATAATTAATAGTAGAAGATAAATAATTATAAGTAAATGAATAATAGGTAGTGATGTTATCCTGTTATTATTTTTTATTGACCCTCAGTTCTACAGTGTTGAGGTTCTGTACAGACGCATGCAGTGCTGCCTCTGTCCTGCAGATGTCACCATTACCCAGATTTAGAAGTGCACACCAGAGAAGTTTTCAAACAAAACTGAAAAATAAGGAAAGAAAAAAGGCAGAAATGCAGAAAAGGATGTATATTAATAAATGAAAGTGGAGACATGACATATCTTGGGTTCATACGGTCTGCAATATATATTTGCATGTGTACTGTCTCAGTTTTGTAGGTTCTGGGCTGCACTAACAACACTTCATTGGTTACATGAGAGTTAAAGAAGACATATTTCTTTAATTATTTTAAGCATTCATCCACCCCCATGCTTAACAGACATGTTTTCACTTGTTGAGAGAGCTAGACAGCTGCTTATAGGAGCCCATGGCTGCTGATTGTTGGGGTGAGGTTGAAGAGAATTCTGAGTTTTCATAAAGCATTAACTTTTCATCACCATCGTACCAAATCTTTATTTAATAATAACTGTGAATAAGCCACAGTCATAACAAACTAATTTAGTATGAAATCTTTGTAAAAGTTATCTAATGTCAGGTTGGATGTAGCTATATCTAACGTCCAGTCACAACACATTATTTTTAACATTACCAGATTTATAGTTATATATTAAAACTGCTAGATATTTGTCATCAGCAAACTCTTAAAACACGTCATTTATCAGTTCCCACACAGCGACAGAGACAACAGTGCTGAGATAACACTGATTTTCTTACAATCTGAAGCTTATAATGGCTAAAACAACTCAAATTGAGCATAAGAGTTAAATCTCTCAATAAATGAGAGATGTGAATGACCACACCCATCCCTCACATGGACTCTTCGCTCTGATGCCGTCCGGCAGAAGATACAGGAGCATCCGAGCCTCCACTACTCTCCACTACTCGCAACAGCTTCATCCACCAGGCAGTCAGACTCCTCAACACACAGAGATAGAACTGAACCCCACCCACCCACCACTCACCCAACACACTCACACAAAACTAAACTGAACACCCCACCCCCCCTTTACACACACAAAGACTGAACTTCACCCACACACACACACATTCAGCACACAGAGGCTGACATGTCTTTATTCCTATCAGCAATATTTGCTGCTACTCTTAAAAACTATAAACTCTCTACCTCAGTAACTGCTGTGATTATTTATGTTCACCTTATTCCCACTATACACTTTATTATACCGTATCGGTACTGCACTGCACTGTCCTGTCTTTAAATTGTCTCGTCTTTTGTATTTATTGTATTTATTGTTATTTAGTGTTATAATTATAATTTTATGTTGCACTGTCGTCACTCCTGCACTTTATGTTGTCTATTGCTTGTTGTTCTATGTTGCACCATAGTTCCGGAGGAACGTAATTTCATTACACTGTGTACCTGTACTCAGATGTAATGACAATAAAAGCCTCTTGACTTGACTTGACTTGAAATCTCATTCTAAATTCATAAAAAATAAAATACACCAATCTAGCTTACAATTTAAGTATTTGTAACTAATCAAATAGGTTCATATTCATTTTAGACACAATAATAACACAGTTTTAAAGTTAAATAAAATAATAGAAACACAAGGAGACACTCGTAATTTTCTACCATTTATTACACATGATGACATTCTTAAATAAAATCGCTTCACTCAACAGTTCTTGCATAGATATATTACACTACCAATTTAAAAAAGAATTATGAAACAAACCAATAACAAAAATAAACTCTTCTTTTTCTTTTTTCCTTAATAAAGAACATTGTCATACTAATATCATATAATACAAATCATATTTGGAAATGCTTTTTACAGCAAAGAAAACAACTTAAAGGAATGGAGCGAGAGATCGGAGTGGAATAACAGGGAAAGAGAGCAGGAGGAGAGTGATGGATTTACAGGAGGAAACTTGGGAGAAGTTCGTAAATAGGAAAATCGACACAGAGACACTCTTTCAGAGTGTCAAACATTGACGGACTGATGGATGAAAAACTTCCCGAGCTGTTTGTGTTGAGGTTCAGCCTGAGTTCGGGTTTTCTCTGAAGTTTTTCATCCATCATGAATCAGTGTTGTGAATTAGGTTCATTCAGAGTTCTGAAAAAAAGATGTTGGTGGAGTGGGTTCATCTGTACACAGGAAATCTAAAGCAAAGTTTGGACACAGTTTTGTTCTTGAGGAGTTTATGAGGGAATGTAACATGTAACACAATACAAAACTGACGTAACAAACATTAAACACAAGACACTCGAGAACATGAAGACACGGCTGTTTTAAAGTTGGTTCTACAGGACTGGAGGAAAGTTGGAAAGTTCTAGGCATTAATAGAGTAAAGGTGTGGTAGAAGCTGCAAAGTACTGGGTAATTATGATAAAATATAAGATATGTTCCAATACACACAGCAAATTTCTGGAGTTCTAAAATCTGGAGTTAAACAAAAATGTGTGAAAGTGTTAAATTGTGTGAGTTTATTCTCCAAATTAAACCACAAGTTGAGTTGAGGGGAACTCTTTGGTGGTGTAGAGTTTATTTCAGAGTTTATTCCACAAGGCGTTGAGGAGCGGGACTGAACTCTGTAATGGGCGTGTCCCCCAATCCTAGCTCATCATCAGTGTGTAGTCTTGCCCACCAGGGCTTCCTTTCATTAGGTGTTTCCATTACATTTTATATAATGGTTGTTTGATTAGCTGTTGTGTTGTTGGCTATAAGAGCAAGTTACCATCTTCTGTACTGTAAAATGTGACAAAGTGCTGCTAATGCACTGAGAACTGCAGTGCAGGATTAGAGCTGCCATGCAATGGAAAAATACACTGGCATACACTTGTTGAGCATGAAATTGTTACTGTAAGCAGTAATGATGCTTTTTGTTGTCATTTCTACTCCTAAATATTCCAGGGTTTTAAAATATTACAATGTTTTTTTTTATAATATTAGTTTAATAACATTTTAATAAATAAAATTAACTCTAGCAGCTGAGAGCTGTGTTTTACTCTAGATGGGATAAATATTTTAACTCCCACAACAGAGTTCAGATTTAACTCCTGAACAGAGTTAAAAGGCCAAAAACTCCCAGAAAAGAGTTACTTTAACTCTGTCATATGTCATATCTGTTGATGGTCACGCATATATCATATAATTAGTTGATATTAACTCTCACAGAGTTTACTCCAAAAAACAGAATTTGCTGTGCAGCCAAAGGAAATGACAATGAAATGCCCAACAGGTTAGAGCAGAGGTCACTAATAGGCGGACCGCAGTCCGGAGCCAGACGTTGTCCAATCCGGACACAAACCGATAAACTACTGAGAAGGATTTAATTCTGACAGTGTTCATTTAAAGCAGCGGAGAGTTTATTGTTTTTATGGTTTACGTGCTTTATTGCAGCGCAGTAAACTTACAGACCAATCCCGTGTGCTGTAAGATCACCAAACGCTCTCCTCTGCAAATCAGATCTGTGCAGATGCGAGAGCGCGGAGCCACACAGGCGAAGCAGGCGATGAGAAGTCGGAGAATAAAGCGAGAAAAGATGAGAATACAGATGGTGCGCACCAGAAAAATAAATTAAAATACTACCTTTATAAAACATACTAACAGTAATGTAACCTCGCGGTGTTACTTGGAGGAATTAAAGAGAAACAACCGAGACAAGAGTGCAAAATATTCCACTTTACTCCACCTGATCAGAACTCCTCAGCAAGAAAAAAAACCCTCACTCGCTCTCCCTACTCCCAAAACAACCCTATCTCAAAACTACGGCAACCCCCAGGAGCCAAAAAGCATTGGCAACTTCCCCCATCAGTTTTAACCACAACATAATAAAGTCTGATACAGTAATAATATTAAAGGAAAACAATATGACTGCAACAGTACGTCCAGCGCAGCTACACATTTACATCTTCATCACCCTGTTTCAGAGATCAAACCGGGAGCAGAACAACACACAACTTCTCACCACATCATTTAATCAGCCCTTTACTGCAGAATCAGAGCAGGATAAAGCTATAACTACATCTACTGGGGTGTTTTATCACTGCAGACCTGGCCTCATACTCCAATACTGACAACAGGAAAGTGCTTGAGCCACAAAATCCCCTCACTCTCACACTTCAGTACGAAGATCATACCAGATCTTTATAAACAGGAATAATCTGTGAGATGTGTGATCTGTTACCCCACTATTACTGAGGGATTTTATGTGAATAGGAATGGAGGGGAGGGTATAAAAACAGGACTAAGAGGAAACAGTTAAACTACAGACTGAGAAAAGGTTTTGAGAATGTAATTTTATAAGTAGTAAAGCAGCTGTTTTCCTTCTGCAGTGATGACTTAAATCCTGGGCTTATTCAGCTTCTTGTAACTAAAAATGAGTGTTTAGCTTTTTGTTACAGACTCTAAATATCCTCAAAATATTCAATTCTTTATACTGCTTGTATGTTATTAAGCCTGACGCAGCAAAAAAGTAAAACCATATTTACTATTATTATTTTAAACATTTTATTAAATTTGAAATAAAAAATTTGTCAGTTATATTCTCCAGGTGCTATTATAAATGCTGCTGTGAATGCTAAAATTAAGAGCTAGCTGTTAGCTATTTGTTAATCCATTTTATAATCTAAACACTTGTTTTCTTTTGTAGTTTTTTTTAATATCAGTGTGATTATGGGCTACAGGTGAACTTGATTGAACCTTGTTCTATATGCTGTTGACTGTTGATGTTTAATGTGGGTAAAATGTGCTCCAACTGGTTTTAAACTGGTTGTCTGCTTTTCTTAAGAAAAGAAAATGCAGCCAGTTCCTCATTCATTCCAGTGGGGTGTGTGTACAAATCTACAAAATGCTGTTTAAAACAATCCAACCTGGCTTATTAGGAAACCCAGTGCTGACTAAATCCTGAGAAAAACACATTGAGTTATTTTAACTGATTTATATTAAATATTTAATACTTTAAATTTATTTATTCTGCTAATTATTCTGAATTATTTGTCTGCAGACATTTGCCATAGATTTAGAGATATTGACACAATTCCAACTCCACATTGTTCCGTCTCATCAGAAGGGGCAGCATGCATGTTTTTTGGTTTGATGTGTGTTTTCATAAAGCTGATTTCTAAATACTTAGCAAACAACAAAGCAACCATATGGTTTTGCTACTTATCAACAGCATTGCCATTTTTGTCAGCAAATGCAATTTTCGATCATGTTATTTACTATTTTGAATTTATTTTTATTTATTTCATTTATGTTAGTATATTACTATATAGTACTGATGGTTAAATAAGTAATATAAGTTGTATTATTGTGAGAGATTGGCATATCATTATCTAATCACCTTCAGTGCGACTTAGAATATTTAACTCAGTATTCAGTGCTGCTTTCATATTGTGAGAGACACAGTGTGTAAAAGGAGACAGATCTACATGTTCATCACTACAGAGCGTGATTATACTCTTTTCAGTCTTGTTTTGTTTAGAATTTAAACCTCCAATCAGAGACCACTCAGCAGTTAAACTGGTGTTCAGTAGTGTAACTACAGACCACACACCACCATTGATCCAACTAGTGACTACAGTATAGATCAGACTAGACATCACTTACTACTGAACACAGACTACTTATCCTGCATTACTGAGATTTAGATCAAACCGGTTTTAGAGAGGCTGTTCAGTGATCCACACCCACAGTGATTTGATCTCACACTCAGTAATGCTGTAAACAGTCTATCACTGACATTCAGGAGGTGAAGATATCGTTTCTTTAATATCACACACAGTGTCCTGAAATATAAAGGTAAGGAATAACTCCAGATTATTAATTTATGCTGTGACTGTAATATTTACTGTATGAACTTTGTTCTTACTCAGTCATTTAGTTTTAATAGAGTGTTTTATTTGATTTGTTTATTTAATTATTTTTTAGAAAAAAATGCTGAGCATTGTTTGCTTTATCCGGAAAGTTGCGAGTGAGAGGAGAACATGCGTTTTCTAATATAAAAAATATAAGACCCAGTGTACAAGACATAAAGTTTTATTGCTGCTGGTAGTTTGTTGTTTTTGGCAGGGTGCTCTCATTCCTTAAATATGTTTCAAGTTCTGACTTGAAGGCTGTTTTAGGGTCTAAATATATGATTAGGTCACCTGATCATATGATTAATTATAGTGGATGATATCATAGACAAGTAGACAGATCAGCTGCTGTGACTTTATCTGTGCTGTTGTCGTTTAGTTTCTGGAAAACCTTGTTAAATTTTAGCATTTATTTACTGTTTTTTACATGCCTCAAATTTTAACCACAAAGCAATGCAATTCAAACTACTGACCGAACAGCACTGCACATCCAACTACTGACCACACAGCACTGCAGATCAAACTACTGACCACACAGAAGTACAGATCAAACTACTGACCGAACAGCACTGCACATCCAACTACTGACCATACAGCGCTGCAGATCAAACTACTGACTACACAGCACTGCAGATCAAACTACTGACAGCAGCACTACAAATCAAACTACTGACAGCAGCACTGCAGATCAAACTACTGACCACACCACACTACATATCAAACTACTGACCACACAGCACTGCAGATAAAACTACTAACTACACAGCACTACAGATCAAACTACTGACCACACAGCACTACAGTTCAAACTACTGACCACACAGCACTGCAGATCAAACTACTGACAGCAGCACTTCAAATAAAACTACTGACAGCAGCACTACAAATCAATCTACTGACCACACGGCACTACAGGTCAAACTACTGACCATACAGCACTACAGTTCAAACTACTGACCACACAGCACTGCAGATCAAACTACTGACAACACAGTACTGCAGATCAAACTACTGATCACACAGCACTACATATGAAACTACTGACCACACAGCACTACAGTTCAAACTACTGACCACACAGCACTGCAGATCAAACTACTCATCACACAGCACTGCAGATCAAACTACTGACCACACAGCACTGCAGATCAAACTACTGACCACACAGCACTACAGATCAAACTACTGACCACACAGCACTACAGATCAAACTACTGACCACACAGCACTACAGATCAAACTACTGACCACACAGCACTGCAGATCAAACTACTGACCACACAGCACTGCAGATCAAACTACTGACCACACAGCACTACAGATCAAACTACTGACCACACAGCACTACAAATGTTTTTTACTAGAACCACGAAGAGATAAACTTTTCAGAAACTGAACTGGAGCCAACAAATTTGGACTTTACACTGCCATCAACACACAAACACACACACACACACACACACAATAGTAATGTTGTGCCTGAGGTGTCTGCGTTTATTTTCGTTTTCAGTAAAACCCAGAACCGGTTCCTTTTATTTTCTTATGAAGATGCAGATATACAGTCTCTCTCTCTCTCTCTTTCTCTCCCTCTCTCTCTCTCTGTCTCTCTCTCTCTCTCTCTCTCTCTCTCTCAGTGTCCTGAGTTACTCCTGTGTGTGGAATGTGGTTTGTTGGAATCTGAAAGCAGTTTCTGTAATGAAATGTAGATGAAGTTCAGATAAACTTTCAGGTCTAATCATGATTCATAACCTGACCTCACAGTTTATATGTTAAGGGCTCGATCAATACCGATCTCAAAATATGAAAAAAAAATAATAATAATAATTAACTGCACTGTAACAGCAAATTCACTCTGTGAGAGAAACATGCTGATTTAATGCTGTCTGGCTTTATTCAGACTAATAAAAGGCAGAGACGCAAGGAACCAAACTGCAGAATATACAGAAATGTGATATTTTTATACTATAATTCGTTTAGACTTTTTCGTTTGTTTGTTTGTTTTATTGTTTATGTCTGCACTGATATTTTAAAGATTGTACGGTCATGAAAATTTGGAAGGCTTGGAAAAGTCATGGAAATGTATTAGCTAAAAAGGATGAACCCTGTGTTCATCCTTTTTAGCTAATCCTGCCTTTTTGCTGCCATTTCTGTTCCATGTATTTGTATTTCATGTACATGCATGCGCACACAGCCACTCTGCTTCCAAAAGAGAGAGAGCAAGAAATGGTCATTTCAGCTTAAAAACGCCTAAACAGTAAAAACACAAATTAGTAAGTAGAGAAAAAAAAATTCCTTGAAAGATTTTCAAATTAATCACACAGTTATCCTGTCAGAAACACTAGGAAACTGAACAGCATCCAGTATAATAGTGAATATTTTAGCAGCAACCAACTATTTTTTTTTTTCTAGTTTACATTTATCACAAAGCAGTATCCAGATAACGGTCAGATGTCCTCTTGCGACTACTATATTTGTTAATAAAAGTTACTAAATTCAGGAAAAAAGAGTGAAGAGGAGAGTAGAAGGGGCCTGCCCTTAACATAGTATAATTTGGTAAGAGTTATTTGTCTGAAAATAAATAAAATATTTTTCCTCTGTCAGATATCATATTGTATAATATCTGTACAAAAAAGAAACATGCTACTACACTGTAAACCATTAGGATGTTTGAACTCAAATGAATTAAGTCTGTTTTACATAACATTGGATATTTCTAAACATTGCTTAACTGTTTTGAGTTAGCTGAACATTTGTGTGAACATATACTGTACATTTAAACATAGATGTTTGAGTTGAACCAACTTAAAATAACTGAGTTTAGTCTGTTGCCATTGGCAGCTTCTTTTCCACTGGCTTCTAGCACGATCTATTTTCTGACTTTCACCTTCAGTGTGTAGTGATTCCCCTCCAGGGTACTTTAGATAAACTTGTAGATCATATATTATGATTGACGGCTTTGACTCTGTGTTGTAGGCTGTAAGAACAAGCATCATTCTTGGAACTGTTGCAGTAACTCTGTGTTGGCTGTGCTCTCAATACTGTTCACTCTGTAGCTAATTTAGTATAATTAATGATTTTGAGAAAAGACTACTAATGCCCAATTTATACTTCTGTGTCATACCTGCCCTGTAACCTACGTGTATCCAGCAATTTTTTGTGGTGCCCCTTTAGTTTGGAATTTTTGGCTATAAAAATAACTACAATATGCATATGTTGAGGGAAAACAACTTAATGTAATCATTGCTATAAACTTAACCCTACAACACTAACGCCGGGTGATTTTCACCCACACAATTTTTTCATGTGTTTTTCATTGTGTTGCTGCTGTCTGAGTTGCATGGGACTTTGGGAAGCTTCAGAGCGACCCTCATTGATGTCATTAAAGGGATAGTTCGGTATTTTTGACATGAGTCTGTATGGCATCATCATAACCAGTGTCGTGCATCCACACTGACTTACCCCTCACAGCGTCCTGTGAGCCGAGTTCTTGTCCAGTTTAGGTCAAAGCGAAAGTAGACAGCGAGCTGCGCACGCGTCAACTTGTTCTGTGTTTTGGCAGTGCTTAGCAGCTGTGTTCAGACTAGCAACGCAAACGAGCTAACTTTAGGGAGAAGTCTATTGGCTTTTATAAGCTTTGTAAACACATATATATATATATAGCTAGGTGTGTGTGTGTGTGTTAAAATGGTGCGGACTTGTGACTATCCAGGCTGTAGCAACAAAGATGTGGCTGATTCTCCGCAGAGTTTTCATCGTTTTCCTGTGACTGATGTTGACGCGTGCGCAGCTCGCTGTCAGAATGACGCGCACTGATACGAAATGAGAGAAAGTAGGACCCAAGTGATTTACGAGGCGTGACTTTTGCAGGGTTAGTTTTTTGTGATGTAAATAAATCACTCTTTTGAACACGTACTGCTTTGGGAAGAAAAAGGAGTTATTTTCCTGACCCCAGCAAACATGCCGGACTACTTTCGCTTTGACCTAAACTGGACAAGAACTCGGCTCACAGGACGCTGTGGGGGTAAGTCAGTGTGGATGCACGACACTGGTTATGATGATGCCATACAGACTCATGTCAAAAATACCGAACTATCCCTTTAATGTTATGGTTGATTTCTTCCTCCAATCTATGTTTTTTTTAAGAGGCATTCGTTCGGGTGATTATCATTCAACGTTAGTTGTAGAGAGTAGGATATTTTATGGATGTAATTTACCTGGTGTTAGTGTTTGTGTGTTTAAATGTCCCGAGAAGGGGCGGACCAAAGACCAAGTTCCCGGCAGCATTATGTTTTTTTAGGACATTACCTGTTAAGGATTACCTGATTTTCCAATAATTTTTCTCCTTTCTTATAGGGTCATCCATGCTACCTTTTTATTTGATGTGATGTTGTATGTTGTAAAATTAAAGATGGGTTTTAAAACTTGTCATCCGGTGTATACCCAACGTTAGTGACTGATTGTGTCACTAATTTTAACTTCTGTGGTTAAACAAGTAAGTTAGACCAGTTGTGCAAAAGTTACTTTAAATTAAAAAGTTACATCTTGAGTACACCATATTTTGAGTGTCAAGTACTTGAATTTTGGAAACTGAATTCATTTGAGGCAACAAATTACCTCAAATTATTTGAGTAGACTCAACCTATTATGTTTTACAGTGTATGGGCCAATTCAATCCAAAAAATTGTGTGCTCTTAATTAAAAAAATGGTTTAATCTCGTGGGAGGCTTGCTCCTAGACCCCCCCTAGTAAAAGCTCAGCTCCCCTATTAATGAATATCTAGTGTTGGCCCTAAGTGTAACGCACCTGCCAGTTCTACATACAAGTCCTCTATGAGGGTAACAGTCTTTGATTACACATGTATTGGGATCTTCAAATTCAATGTAGAGTTGTAGCCCACCTTGCCTCCAATAATGTTGAGACTGAGCACTTTATTGAGGTCCAAGCTTCATTAAGGCGATCCAGCTTTGACAGTATAGAAGATTCACCTTGATCTGTTTTTGACAGCTACAGCTGTTAGACACCCAATCATAAGATATATAACTCTTGTCTTGTATAAGGGAGTAATTCCACTTCAGGTTTCTTTAATGTGCAGTTGGCAAAGTACTGCTAGTATCTAATCTATAATTAGCTCCAAAGTGTGACATTTCCCTGTAGCACTTCAGTGTTCTTTTATTGAGCTGCTGCTACATGTCTAACATCATCTGTGAGGATCACAACTAACTCTGAGACCACAACTCCCATCACTTCACTGAAAGCTAACTTGTAGACCATGGCAAAATGCAACATGTAACATTTATTTGCATTACATTTTAACCCTTAATCACCTGTTTGCCAGCAATACAATTAAATATGTCTCCTGAGAAAAGTTACATGCTCTTTTATGTTTGCTTTATATTGTTTAGCTAACTGGTCATTAAATAGACTGCTTAAAACTTTAAACCCTGTTTTTTAAATTAACAGTTAAAATATTTAAACTTATAGAATTAGACAAATTGTAGCTTTGTCAAGAATTTTTATAAGCAATAACAAGTTATACAAAATAGATCTACTCAAAGCAGAGACTGTAAAAAAAAGATGGACGTCGTGTCGCCGTTCCCATTCATTCAGTGAAAATGAAGCCAAAATCTTCCTCCATGTTGGCGATCCTGAAACCCGAGTCTGCGCAGTAGAGACCAGAGGAGGGAGAAAGACTGTGGAGAGACCGCCTGCTCATTTAAATAACCCCGCCACTGAGGGCTGCCTCGAGGTCACAGGCTGCAGAGCGGAGCGGAGCGGAGCTGACGGTCTGTTATTGGTCCCGCCCAAAACCAGCCCTTTTACAATAACCACACCTTTTTTGAATAGAGCTGAATAACATTTTTAAAAAAGAGTTCTAAGGGGATATAAAAAATTGACAATAAAGGCAGAGGTTACACTAGCTGCTGCATTTAAATAATGGAGGTAGAATTACAGTATATTAGAAAAAAAACGTGATTGAAAGTTGTCTGTTTTGCCATTGAAACCTATGGGGATGGGTGGGGTTACACAGCTTTCTGAAACCGAACAGCAGGGGGCGCCCGACCTGTGGTGGCTTCACTTTTGAGAGACGATGCTCTGTCCAGCTATACACAGTCTATGACTCAAAGTAATAAAAAAAGAGATGCACGTCTGAATGTCAGTGCTAGTGCATGGAGCTGAGAGGTACTCTGTGTTACTGTAGTAATTGTAGGGAACCGACTTGTAGTTTTTCTATTACTGCAGTGGGCTTTCATTCAGTGGTATGTGGGGTTCTGACAAGAATCCCTGCAACTAAACAAAAAACATATATAGATATACAGTATTGGATTGATTGTCATTTTGTATTTAAAAAACAAGAAGACTGACATTGTGTTTTGGTATATTAATCTGTTGTGAAATTGGTATTTTATTGTATTTTCCAGATTTGTAGTGTAGTATTGGTTTTATTATTAATTGTTTTAGTGTTTATATTATATATTACACTCCTTCTGTCAAAAGAAGTGTGAATAATAAACAATGAATAGTACAACCTGTACTTAAGATGAATTCTGTATAATTTTATTTTACTTTTTAGGATCATTAAATTTCTGGCCTCCATTGCAGAATCCAGGACCATGTTGTTTTTTGCAATTAGAGATTTAAGGGGCAGAAGATGTGTAGAAATTTGTGCTGAAAAATATTTTCCACTTATTTTTTACAGGATGGAGATTCTCTGTATGATAACTTTGATGTTCTCTGGCTTTGTGGAGATCACATTAACAGGTATTTGTCTGCTGTTCACATAAAGCTGAGTGTGCATAAATGAGTAAATTATTGAGGGGGTGAGACAATAAGAGAGCATAAATAGGCTTCCAGTTTTTTCATTTAAGTTTAGTACTGAGATATCATGATGTATAATGAGATTTATGTCCTTTTTTCACTCACTACTAAATGCAATAGTACCAGTAGTAATACACATTGAAGAAAAACACATGTATTTGTAGGTTTGTTTCTTCTTATTAGATTATAATTTTATTTCTTTTTGTTGCAGAAAACTTTGTGGTTGTTGGTCCAGTTGGTCCTCTTGTTGCTGAAGCTGATCAAGAGGAGCTGATTCTGCCTTGTTCTCTTCATCCCAACATCAGTGCTGAGGGTATGGTGGTGGAGTGGATCAGAACAGATCTGAATAAAGTTGACACAATAGTGCACCTCTATGAAGATCGTAAAGACAGAAATTATCAGTTGGAGTCTTACAGAGGAAGAACAGCTCTATTTTATGAAGAACTGCAGAAAGGAAACACTTCACTGAAACTCTCAGCAATCCAGCCTTCTGATGAGGGAGTTTATCAGTGTCATGTGGCATCCATAACTTGGCATGATGAAGCGATGGTATATGTTGAAGTTAAAGGTAAAAATATCCCAATTTCTTATTATTACCATGTCTGATGGGTCAATAATATTTTCTTAGTTTACTTCAGAGTATAATTCAACACACAAGTAGTGTGTTATGCAATAACATTTTGGATGGAGGAACATGCCCAACACTCTCTTCCTCGTTCATGTATTCATGAGACGTCTTCACAAACCTCTAACACTTTATGTTGCCCTTTGTTTACTCTGTAATCTCTCCTTCTGGTTGCACTTAGCCACCAGACGCCTCTGTGTTTTCTCCTTTTACTTTTGTCTCCTCCTAAATGACAAAATGGTAACTACAGCCTGGCAGACTCCAGCATTCCAGCTGTCCACTTTTAGAGGTGATATGATGTGATTGTACCCCATGCTTCCTTTAGAATCTCCCACAACATGGATTGGCTTGATGCAGTCTTCCTCCGTACCATACGATCAAGCTGCTCCACAACAGCTTAACTTTAGTTCAGATCTGGAGACTGTGCTGCCACTCCATTACACAATTTGGAGTTGTGTTTGGGGTCATTATCCTGTTGTAGGTTGAAATTGGCCCCAATCAAGCCTTGTCCACAGGGTATGGCATGGCGTTTTATTTGCCATTGTATGGCTTTTTCTTGGCAATTCTGCCATTAAGTCCAGAATCCTGAAGTTGCCTCTTGACCGTTGATACTGACACTAATGTTTGCTGGGTTCCATTTAGATAATTATCTTCTTGCACAGTTGTGCATTGGGGCCTCCCACTCCTTTTTCTGTCCTTGTTAGAGCCAGTTTGTGTCACTCTTCGAAGGGAGTATTTAACAGCATGGTAAGATATGTTCTGTTTCTTGGCAATATCTAACATTGAGTAGCCTTCCTTCCTTATCACAACAATAGACTTTCTCGAAAGAAGGTTGTTTCTTTCAGGCCATTTTGAGCCTGTAAGCAAGCCAACAACTGCTGATGCTTCAGATACTACACAAACCTAGAATTTTGTGCTCCCTTTTATGGACACTTAATAGTATAATGTTTTTCAGCTGTGCATCACAATTGAGCAAGTGTGTCCTAACAACCGATTAACCCAATAACATCCTTAACTTGGATTGATACCAGGAGATTTAGGCAGAGGATTACTGATAATATGACTACATGCAAAATAAGCCTCTATACAAAAATAGGCTTTAATACAAACATTTTTATTCTTTAAAAATCATCTTGTACACTTAAATTAATTGTGACATGGACAGTTGTGTTTGTGAATTGAAAGAAATAAGTTTTTCTTTCAAAAAGAGGGAAATTAGCAAGTGATCCTAAACTTTTGAGCGGTAGTGTATGTATATAATCACTACCTCTTGAAATGTTCTATTGTTTAGTTGTCCAGTTGCTGTGATTTGGCCCAGACAAACTGCTTTTTTATTTGCTCATTTTATCAATGACTTTATTACTGCACTTCTTCACCTGTCAGACCTCTAATTCTCTTTTCTGCTGAAACTGAGACTTCAATCATGTTAAAGTTGTTGCCATTTGGGTCAGCCAGACGTCTTCCTGTAGCAGTTTTCTCCAGTTTCCAAGAGTCTTTATTTGACGGTTGACGATGAATACGATGATGACATTTAATTACATTATATTAGTGGTTTCAGATACAAAAATAATATTGTATTATTCACAATAATAGTCTGTGATAAGTCATGATAAATTAATTTCACCAAACGTGAATCAGTTGAGTGGATACATTTGGCAATATAGTGTATATCACTCTTTTGGTATTTGGCATGTTGTAATCTATATTCCTTTTTAATTTCAGAAAAAGCTTTTCATACTTGGAAGATTGCAATCATCTGCATTTCAGTTTTTGTTATTGGTCTCATTGTATTTGTGGCATATATATTGAAAGGTAAAAACATTTTTTTTCCTAAATCTAAGATATTTTATTTTTTAAAATCAATGTGTGAATGCAATATCTTGTTACTGGTGATAGTATCTTAAACAGGTGCATTGTTTCTGTCTGATTTCTTATAAATCTCAGAAAAGAAGCTGTCTCCTAAGCAATGCTCAGCTGTGGCCTACATGCACCTCCAGTCAGAGAATGTGCGTAATGAATGGAACCTGAAGAAATACAACACATCTGAGGAGGGTTACATAAGACTCATCCCAGCGATCACAAACTGCAGGAAGGCTCGGTATGTGTTTAATCTGATAGTACTAACATTGGAATGACAGTTGAACCACATATTAAAAACTGCAAATCTGCAAACCTGAAATAAGTAATTTTGCACATGCCCTGATCCAGAGCAACTTATGGAATACTTTGTTTTGCGTCAAAAACATACAGATTTTAATAGATTTTAGATAATGTCAAATATATTATTCAAAATAAATACCTAGAAGAATTTGTTCATTTAGGATGTCTGTGAATAGATGGATCTTTAAGTGGTGTTTGAACACAGTAGCGGTCCATTCTCAAGGCAGCTGCCGAGGTAGTCATTGCCTTCAAAGGCAGCTCTCTCATTCAGCAGCATATTAACCGATAATGGGCTTCACGAGGCTGCACATTTGGGTAACACTTTTGAGCAAAGAAAATGACTTACATTTATACAGAAACTCCCATAGGGTTAGGGTTAGGATTAAGGGGACTCCGTTCACCATATTTTTAAATCTGAGTCCTGGAACTCTGAGCTGGTGCAATGCATCATGGAATTGCCTTTGCCTTGAAGAATATAATCTCACCCTGCCTTCAGAATTGGGGTAAAATAAGGATGCTGCCCATGAAGGCATCATATGCTGCCCACAGAATTGGACAGTCCTTTTCTGGGGAGTGAGTACATGCTGCATAAAAATGCAGCCCGATTGAGCAGCTGCCTTCAGAATGTAACGCAGTTAGTGAGTGACTCTGCTGCTTGGACACCCAGTGGAAGTTAGTTCTACCAGGAAGGCTCCAGAGACAAGCGTGCAATAATAACAGCTTTAACTACGATAGTATTAACAATGCATTAGATAACAATTTATGTAATGTTAGTCTTTGGCGTAGGCAGTATCTGGACCCTAGCAGATCCTGCCTTATGTAGGAGGCAGGGGCAGAGCCATCCCACGGGCAGCTGGTGGGACCAAACTGGAGGCGATGGGGAGGAAGGAGGAGAAGTTAAACAGCCCCTGCAAGCAGAGAAGGACATGTAAGGGGAGGTCTTATAAACAGAGGTGGAAGCTGGTGATTGGTTGACATACAAGTAATGATCACATGACTTTCCTGCTAAAACTAGCTCTGAAGCTTATAGTTCCAGCCCCTTGGAGCCAGGACAGAGAAAAGTTGGATGTGTGTCTTCTTTAGATCTTAGGGTGGTTATCAAGTCTTGACATGACGGGAGACTGCACAAGCATGTTGGCAGTAATGTAGTCATGTAGGTTTGGATTTTTTTCTCCCTTAATAATGAAAACCTTCATTTAAAAACTGCATTTTGTGTTTACTTGTGATGTCTTTGATTTATGTTTAAATTTGTTTGATGATCTGAAACAATTAACAGTGGAAAAACATGCAAAAAATTAGGAATCATAAAGATTTTTTTCACAACACTGTATATTGCTACATACTTTAGAGTTTGTTGGCTGGAGGAGCTAATACAGTTAAACCCATTTATTTGAACAATGACAGTGTTCATGATTTGGGCTCTGCATGCACTACACTGGATTTCTGTAGTGTAGTGCATACCTGTGACCTCTCATGGGCTCCGTATTAATGGCTTTTTCAAGCTTTTAAAAAATCGTTACATATATTGTTATAAAAGTTTACCGTTTTCATCCTCTGCCTGTGGCTGAAAGCTCCCATCAACTAAGCAGTCACTGTCTGGTTGTAGAAGAGCTCAGTCTGTAAATAACCAAAATAGAATAGTTGAACACTCATGGCAAATAATTGCAATTGCATTGTCAATGCTTTCATGCAATAAAAAAATTATAAAAAAAGTTTATAACTTTTGTTCTCTGCCTACTCTAGGCTAAGCTCTTTATTTCTAGTAATGCTCCTGTCACTGGTTTCTGACACCTGAGTTCAACTTCTATAGCCACACCCAGGCCTGATTACTAATAACCTGTTTTCAATCAAGAAATCACTGAAATATGACCGGCCTGACAAAGTAAAGTAGACCAAAAAAACTCAAAAGCAAGACATTCAGTAACAAATGAGAAAGAAAGTTTTTGAGATCTATCAGTCTGGAAAAGGTTATAAAGCTATATCCAAAGTTTTGAGACTCCAGCAAACCACAGTGAGAACTCATCCAAAAATGACAAAAGCATTGACTTATCCAAGAGTTCACAAAAGACCCCACAACAACATCCAAACAACTGCAGGCCTCACTTGCCAAAGTTAAGGTCAGAGTTCATGACTCATCCATCAGAAAGAGACTGGGCAAAAATGGCCAACATGGCAGAGTTCCTAGACCAAAAGAACATTAAAGCTCATCTCAATTTTGCCAGAAAACATCTTGATGAAAAATACTGTGCACTGACAAAACTAAAATTCACCGGTGTGTCCCATTACATCTGGCATAAAAGTAGCACCACATTTCAGAAAAAGAACCTCATGCCTACAGTAAAATATGTTTGTGGTAGTGTGATGGTCTGGGGCTGTTTTGCTGTTTCATGACCTGGAAGATTGCTGTGAAAAATGATACAAGGCAAATGATTTACTGTGTTTGTAACATTGCAGATGAAAGCTGATGAATATCAGAATGTCTGACAGAATTATTTTTAGATTAAAATGTGTTAAATAATCTAAA
This sequence comes from Astyanax mexicanus, assembly GCF_023375975.1. Classification (NCBI taxonomy): domain Eukaryota; kingdom Metazoa; phylum Chordata; class Actinopteri; order Characiformes; family Acestrorhamphidae; genus Astyanax; species Astyanax mexicanus. Next base: position 4,163,599 of record NW_026040043.1, on the reverse strand, counting down.
ACAGCTTACCCTGCAGTCTCAGTCTACATAATGTATAGTTTTATTTTATTTACTTACAGCTCTGGAAAAAATAAGAGACCACTTCAGTTTCTTAATACATTTCTATGATTCTGCTATTTATAGGTATATGTTTAAGTAGAATGAATATTGTTCTATAAACTACTGACAACTTTCTAGATAAATATTGTCATATAGAGCATTTGCAGAAAAGATGCAGAGCTTCCAGAACTCAAATAATGCAATGAAAAGAAGTTCATATTTATAAAGTTTTAAGAGTCAAGAAATCAATATTTGGTGGAATAACCCTGGTTTTTAATCACAGTTTTTATGCATCTTTGCAACATGTTCTCCTTCACCAGTCTTACACACTGCTTTTGGATAACTTTATGCCACCCCTGGTGTAAACATTCAAGCAGTTCAGTTTGGTGGTTTGATGACTTGTGATCATCCATCTTCCTCTTGATTATATTCCAGAGGTTTTCAATTTGGTAAAATCAAAGAAACTTATTATTTTAAGTGGTTTCTTATTTTGTCTAGAGCTGTATGTACTTCTTGTATATAGTATGTGTATTTTGTATGTAGTTTTGATATACACGTCACATCCACTGGTCTGTGTCTGAGAGTGTATTTAGGGAATTTACAGTATTTTATGATATCTGCCAACCTCTAATTATTTGTTTTCTTACCTTTCTGTAGATTACCTTACTGTAATCTCACTCACCATTTCTGCGATGCACTGCAGACAGTTTTACAATCAGAAAAATCCGCCCTGAAAGAGCTGGACCTCAGTAACAATGATCTGCAGGATAAAGGAGTGAATAAACTCTCTGCAGGACTGAAGAGTTCACACTGTAAACTGGAGATACTCAGGTCAGTGTTCTATTATTTCCTTACTGAATGATAGTATGTTATTCAGTGCTTTCTTTAACTAAATTCAGACATGCAGGATATTTTATTTATTAAATTCAGTCATATTTCACAGAAGTTTGTGTAAAATGTGTTGTATTTACTTCTCTTTTTTGCAGACTTGTTATGTGTAAACTCAGTGAGCAATCCTGTGAGACCCTGCAGTCAGTTTTACAATCAGAAACCTGCTCCCTGAAGGAGCTGGACCTCAGTAACAATGATCTGCAGGATGGAGGAGTGGATAAACTCTCTGCAGGACTGAAGAGTTCACACTGTAAACTAGAGAATCTCAGGTCAGTGTTCTAGTATTTCTTTTCTGAATCATAAACTTTTATTCAGTGTTTTCTTTTACTACTGAACTTCACTGAGGGTTATGTAAAACGCTTGTATTTACTTCTCTTTTTTGCAGACTGGTTATGTGTAAACTCAGTGAGCAGTCCTGTGAGACCCTGCAGTTAGTTTTACAATCAGAAACCTGCTCCCTGAAAGAGCTGGACCTCAGTAACAATGACCTGCAGGATAAAGGAGTGGATAAACTCTCTGTAGGACTGAAGAGTTCACATTGTAAACTGGAGATACTCAGGTCAGTGTTCTATTTTGTTTAAAAAAACATTGCTGTTCTGCATTCATTATATAGAACTGCGCATATAAATTTGCCACGTAATTTGTTAGATTATGTTTCCTTTAGCATTTTGAGCTTAGTTTAGTTAGTTATTTTCCTATTTCATATCTATATTTTAGTTTTTATTAAATGCTGTTATTAATCCACCTGCGGAGCTTTAAACGCGCGGATGAGCTCGCGTTCAGGCTCATGTTTACGCTCGGGTTCAGGCAGACAATCTAAACTCTAGTATGCAGAACTATCTTATTATTGTTATTAATTTTCCATTATTTTAAATAGCAGGATACTTAGATAGTAATGGAGTAATGGAAAATCTCAGGTAGAGTCCAGGCTCTAGGAAATAGTCTGTGATATTTTCATCTAAATTTTTAATACTATTTTTATTTTATATAAAGCTATGGCCTGATAATCACAATATACCTAAGTAACAAAGTATTATTGTTAACGAAAACAAACAAAATAAAAACTGAAAGTGAAAGTTCTCCTTAACTGAAACTAATAAAAACAGTAATTAAAAGAAAAAAACTGAAACAAACTGAAATTGCAGATTGAATACCCTCATTTTCGTGTTTGTTAATTTATTTTTAAGCGCTGTTTCCACTACAACAGTTTAACAGCGGGTGGTGTTGTGCCGTTTCTGCTCGCAAAGCGGAGCCGGATTCTGCTGGGTCAGATTTCGGCAGCGCGCCTCGCGGTCCTCGAAATTAGTTATATTTACAGCGCTCGAGCTAGCTGCGAAATAATGACAGAAAACTCTGAGGAAACTGCAGAATTCTGTATGGGATTAAAAACCTGTTTTGCAGAGAAACAGGAGATGAGGAATATTTGAGAAGCAGCTGTAACGTTACCTGTGATTAACTCATACACCAGGACACCCCAGGCTGCAGGATAAACTGATAAATCAGATCATTTCAGTGGTTGGTTGGTTGTTGGGGTTTTATTGTCACTTCAGCACAAATGTGGCTATTTGTGGCGAAATTTCGGTAAAAATTTGTGAAACCTGTAGAGTTTATTGAGTTTTTGCTGTATGATCTCCTCAGTGAGAATCCCCAACCATAACCAATCAGTGAGCTCCAACTGCTTACCCCTCCCACTGCTCTTTCATTGTGGATGCGCAGAATGTCTTAAATGTCTCGTTTTTCAAAGTACAGATTTGGCACGTCACGTGGTTAATATACCGTCACTATTTTACAATACCGTCACCATATTTAAATACCGCGGTATACCAAAATACCGTCATACTGCCCAACCCTATTATATATACAGGTTATTCCATCAATGGATTTTTTCAAGATGACAATGCTAGGATTCATGAGGTTTAGATTGTGGAAGAGTGCAGGTTTTAGTGAACTTTAGTGAAATTTAGTGAAATTTTACATGTACTGGCCACCAGAGACCAGACCTGAACCCCATTGAGAATCTTTGGGATGTGCTGGACAATATTTATCCTCATCAACCAAGATTTTGTGGACAAATTTGTGCAACTATGGACATAAATAAATGAGATCATAGAAGCATGTGGAAATGGTTCCAAAGCAAATGCTTGTGGTAATTAAAGCTAAAGGCGGTGCTACCAAATATTGGAGCGTGTGATACTAGGCCGAGGAGTGTATTTTTGATTAAGAAAGAGGCAAATGTTCCTTCTAGTTAGTGTACTTATGTCCCAGAATTTCAGTTCAGAGTAATTTAAATTGTTATAGAGCTTGCATAGTATTTTAATAAACACATTTTAATGCTTTTAAATTGAAGTGAATTCATGTGTCACACTTGACCCTGCTATCAGCTGAACACTAAAACACTCTCATTCTGTCTCTCTGTAGATTATCTGGTTGTTTGATCACAGAAAATGGATGTTCCTCTCTGGCTTCAGCTTTGAGTTCAAACCCCTTCCACCTGAAAGAACTGGATCTGACCTACAATAACCCAGGAGAACCAGGAGTGAAGCAGCTCTCTGTTAAACTGGATGATCCACAATGCAGCCTGGAGACTCTCAGGTAGGAAAAACTCTGCGAGAGTGAGTGGTCACTTTTAAAGAAGCGTGTGATGATGGTCTGTCGGAGTCACTGAGAAAAACATCGTAATTCGGTTTTCTAACAGGAAAGCTCACCCTCTACTACACCTAGGGTTGCAGCGGTAACCGGTTTCACGGTATACCATGGTATTAAAATGCACGGTTATCATACCGTGTGTGTTTGCTTATTACCGGTAAAAGGCAAGCCAGCGGAGAAACTCACCCGCGCATGCGCAACTCTGCTCCGCTTCAGCTCCTCAGCACACAGCGGTGAGAACAGCAGAAAGTGCATCAGACTAAACAAATCTCCGTCCGCCTACAAAAAGGCTAAACTAAAATCAGCAGTGTGGGACTATTTCGGATACCCGCCGAACGCACCCGAGGATGGTTATCCGATTTGTAATCAATGTGGCCGTACACAGTCACAGCTAAAGATGGACATACGTCAAACCTGTTCTTCCATCTCCGAGAACACCGCAGCGCAAAGTATGTGTTTAGTTTATAATTTTACTCTGAACCTAAATAAAACCTCTTTGTAGTCGTGCACAACCCATGCGGTAAGCGCTCGCAAAAGCGCTGAGTTATCCGAAATTTGGGTACTTGGGTACAGGCGTGAAGTGCGTGCTACGATGGATTCACGTGTCTGTGTAAAGGTCCTGGCCGGACTGGATGTGAAAGACGCCATTCATTTACATGCGTTCATTTTCACATTCTGACGTGCCTGTTTTTCAAATGTTAAAACCAGACTCGGTGTGAAAGCCTTAAAATGGAAATCTCTATTGTGAGGATCATGTCAGAAATAAATCCCCTCTTTCTGCAGTATCTGGTTATATACCAACTTGGCAGTAAAACGGACGTTTACAAGAGTTGTTGATCAGACACTGATCCAGGCTCAGTTTATCAGATATTAAATAATTTAAACTTAAATAATTGTACTGAATATTTTAAATACAGGATCTTTACTTTTTAGAGTACATGTAATGTGTGACACGTGTGTGTGTGTGTGTATGTGTGTATATATATATATATATATATATATATATATATATATATATATATATATATATATATATATATATATATATATATACACACATGTCACACATTACATGTACTCTGAAAAGTAAAGATCCTGTATTTAAAATAATTTTACTGAATATTTTAAATACAGGATCTTTACTTTTTAGAGTACATGTAATGTGTGACACGTGTGTGTGTGTGTGTGTATATATATATATATATATATATATGTATATATATATATATATATATATTTATTATCTATATAATTGTTCCAGGTTTCTACAATAAATAGTTAATTGAACAAAAAACCTTTGTTGTAATTTCTTTAAGGGACAGTTTAATAATATATGTAACAGACTGTGATACCGTGATAACCGTGATACCGCGGTATTTTCTGAGACGGTTATCTTACCGTGAAAATCTCATACCGTTGCAACCCTAACTACACCACACCTGATTTAATGAGAAACCACATTTACAACCAATACAAGTTGAGAAATCAGGTCCGTTGTCTTTTTAAAAATCTCACAGGTATAAAACAAACTAGAGAGAAAGGAAGAGAGAACCTGATTAGGTGAAGGTAGGCGTTGTGTGCTGAATAACATTATTTGGGATTGTCCATTCCTCATTGAGAGAAACGCTGTTTGGCAGAAACAGACAAAAACATGTATTTCACCTGCATTTTAACACATTTAATAAATATGGATTCCTTGTTCCTTGTTTAGTTTAAGGATTGACTGATGTTCAAAAGAATGATTCAGTCTAACCTTATTAAACCTGTAGCACCATCTCACTCAGACTTCTATATGCTGACCCACAATCTTTAAACCGATTTTGATCACAGTTCAAGTTGTTGGCAAACTTAAACAAAATATTTGTTTGTTTACACAGCAATAGCTTTGACCTTAAACAGGCCTTATCTGTGTTTTGATTTTGTTTCTCTTAATTTAATTCTTAGTTACTGTATCTTTGTAATAAAAGGCAAATTTCCTTTTGTTTATAACTCTTTCAAAAGTCAAAAAGTCAAAGTCAAAGTGGTTTTTATTGTCATTTCAGCTATATACAGAGTACACAGTGAAACGAAACAACGTTCCTCCAGGGACCATGGTGCACATAAACACAGTGTAGACAGAACAATAAGTGCAACAGTACAAAAGTGCAGTCAGACAATACAACACAATACAGACAAAGAATAATAAATAGCAAGACAGTGTGCAAATTATGCAGTGTGCAAAAAAGACCAGTGAGGTAGTAATTACCTCTATTACGCAGTGTGCAATAGAGTCCAGTGAGGTAGTAGGGTTTTTAGTGCTTTCCATTTTCTGGGGTAAGTGGGGTAAGAGTGTGTGTGTGCATGTACAGAAAAACCATCAGTTCAGTCTCTGCAGTTGAGGAGTCTGATGGCTTGGGGGTAGAAGCAGTTGCAGAATCTGGTCGTGCTGGACCGGATGCTGCGGTACCTTCTTCCCGAAGGCAGGAGGGAGAACAGTTCGTGTGAGGGATGAGTGGGGTCATTCACAATGCTGGTTGCTTTGCGGATGCTGCGGGTGGTGTAAATGTCCGTGATGGAGGGGAGAGAGACGCCGATGATCCTCTCAGCTGTCCTCACAATACGCTGGAGGGTCTTGCGGTCAGAGACGGTGCAGGTCCCAGACCAGGCAGTGATGCAGCTGCTCAGGATGCTCTCAATGGTCCCTCTATAGAAGAGTGATATCATTGGTCACAAATCATTTGAAGACGTTCTTCCTCAGAGTGCAAAAGTCATTGAAAATATATGACATGAGAACTCGGAAAGCATGTGATTCTCAGAAGAGCAACTGGGGGTGTAAATGAAATACCAGTGAGGGGAAAGGGATATTATTTTATTCTACATATTTTTTAAAAATATAGATCAAATGATTATACACACTGTTGCCAACTTAGTGATTTCCTAGGGACATGTCCCTAGTATTTGCACTATAGAGAGAATGACTCTTACAATGCCCAATACTTGTGAGCTGGTGGGCTTGTTGTGACTCATTTAATCATCTAAAACAGTATGAAATGTATTGATTACCTGATAGAGCCATAAATAAGATTTCATATTTGTTTTATTTGTTTTTGAGTATTTTTGTAATCATTGTGTTAATTCATGTAGGTAATCCTAATGTCAGTTTAATTGAACAGTAATTTTAATACGGGACTCTTATTTTGATAGTGTGCAAAAAGATGCTCTTGAGCTGGCAGAGCACTAACTGAGTGAGTGAAGGATTGGAGAGCACGGATTCACACATTTTTTTGACCGTGCTTACTGTGTTTGGAATTATTGGAAGGAAACTGTAAAAAAGAAGATTTTGGATTTACATTTTTCTTTAAGAAATACTCTTTTTTGTTAAAATCACAGATTCACGCGTCCATTACTTTTCTGAGTGCTCTTAAATCCTGAATGTCACAGATGCTGGATCTGCTGCCATAACAGTTACCTGACAAACATTGTACAGTGTGTCTTTAAAAAAATGTTTTAAAAAAATGTTATGGCACAAGGTCTTCCAAACTTGATCATGCCAGGAGGAAATATCAGCCCCAAAACCACATAAATACTTTCTAAAGTAAAATAAAAAAAAAATTAAATGAATGTCTTTTACTCAACACTTTAACTTAGTACTAAATTGAAAAATATAATTAAATAATGAAAGCACTGATTAGTTCTGTATTTAGATGTGATACATTCATCTGCTTAAGTATCATACTTACATTTCATTAATGTTTAATGTGACATGGTTCTGATCCATGCTGATATCTAGTTTAGTGGCTGTAAAGTACCAGAAATAAACTGAATTTTACAAGTTGTTCAGATCTGCAACGACTGCACATCCTGTCAGTCATCATCATTACCTGCTGATCAGTGCAGACTATGCACATGTGATTGTGTTTGCTGTGTGTGCCAGATATAAACGACATTATATTATAATAATTATATTATAATGACAGCATCTATTCTATAGTTGTATTGGAGCAGCAGCAGTGCAGAACCAGTCATTTCTGCTTTGATGTAAAATATATATATATATTTTTACCTAACCCTGCTTTGGCCTGGCCTGTCTGGCGAGTTCCTTGGTCTTTATGATGCTGTTGATGAATTATGAACGTAAATTAATTTTGGTAGATTGATCCACACCCTTTACTCCTACCGATCACCCTATACTAACCCTCACTTCCTCTCTACCTGGCCTCCTCCTACTCCTCCCTCCTCACTGGCAGTTCTTAGCATCATAGATTGAATGGACTCCTTTTATACATTAGAGTAGAGTGCAAAAACAAACAAAACCACTAAAGCATGGATGCGGACGCAGATGCGAGTAGTATTTATTGAAGATAAAGAAAACAAATAAACATGCTATATACCAAAGTTAAAACAGGAAACACAGGAGTAATCTATAGACTGAGGAAATAAAGAAACATGCAACCTGATAGATGTAAAACACGCACTGACAACTGATCACAAACACAAAAGGGCTATTTATACACACGGAAGGAGACAGGAAACACATGGAAACAGGTAACCAGGGGGCGGAGCTACAGACAGTAACAAGGGGAACACAGGACTGGGGTGGAGATGGGAAGCAACACACAGGGTCATGAGCAGGGGAACACGTGGGGAAAAAACACACAGGCACGGGGAGAATGGTAAATAAACTGTAGGGCAGGAAAAACACAGAAACGGAAAGGAAAGACACAGAACAGGATGAGAACGTGACAGAACCATAGACCACTGAAGTCGTGCGTCACGTGTGGTCCTCATATGGCTTCCATGTCTAAGCGTTTTTTCCCTATGAGAAAAATGAATAGGGTTTTCAAAAGCCCACCTCTGTCACATTCTGTGGTAAATAAATCTGTTCAGACCTCTGTACGTTTTATTCTGTGTACATTTTACTCCTGAACATCTCTGGATCCTCTGCATTACGAGATCGTTTAAGAGTCATAATTAGAAAAATGCTAACTTTAAGCTAATGCTACAGCGGAGTGAACTGACCTCCCAGCCCAGCTGCAGAGATCAGCCCGGAGACCAGCAAACTCCGGCGTAACTATACAGCGTATTAAACACAGCTGAGCCAACTAATGAACTAACTGAGGACAGCTGAGAGTGTCACAGCATAAAAGAACCAGCTGTGTGAGGACAGGCAGCACCTCAGTGAGGACAGGTAGTTAGTTGATTAGTTGATTAGTTAGTTGTTAGTTGATTATTTGGGCCAGGTGTTGTAATTAGTATAGACTAATGAACGTAATTAAATACTAAACCTGCAGGGAAGCGCTGCTGAACTGAGAGCCATTTTCTCTTATTTTCTGCCTTTTAAAACTCATTACTGATAGAGTTTTCACCCGTTTAAATGCTTTAATGATCCTCTGGGAAGAAGGTCTGACCGGAGTTCACTGGTGTTGTGCAGAATCCAGTCCGGGGTCATTTCCAGACGTTGTGCTGTGACGTCAGTTAAGCATTAGCTTAAAGTTAGCATTTTTCTGATTACTCCCCTTATACGATCTCGAAATTCAGAGGATCCAGTGATATTTAGGAGGTAAATGTGCACAGAATAAAACGTACAGGATTCTGAACATATTTATTTACCACAGAATGTGGCAGAGGCCAGTTTTTGAAAAGCCCATTCAAATAACCCATTCACATGGACCGCTTAGACACGGAACCCCAAATATGGGCATAAATAACATGGCCCCGACTACAAAATGACGACACAACTTCAGTGGTTTATTCTGTTTTTTTTTGTTTGTTTTTTTTAATTATTTGCTTTTCTAAGGTTATAAAAGGTGATTAAAAATATGGTAAAGTATCTAAATTGTGTTAATATTTGCATCACATTTTTAAGCATTTTATGTATTTTATTTTATTATTTCAGAGCAACGTATTTCAGTTATTAATGTAAAAATGTATTGTGTTGTTACTCTTTAAGACATACATGTTTTGTAATTTAATGTCAAATACAGGCGCATTAAACTATAAAAAAAATTGTTTTATAAGATTAAAAATTTTATAGCATCTATTACTGACTGGTGGAGCTTTAGGTCGATACCAGTTATTCATTAATTTGTTTGTTTCTGATCTAAAAATAATTTGAAATTATATAGTTAGTTATCTTTGTTATGGATTGGCAGTCTGTCGAGGCTGTGTCCTGCTTTCTTTTAATGAGTCACATTTATAGAGCACATTTACAACCCACAGACTCTTTACAGTAGTGTGTGAAATGTGAAAAGTAACAACAGAAAGACAGAGAATGACAATATTCAGAGAAACGATTTTAAACTGTGCTTTAAAGCTAGAAAGCGAGAAGGATGAGCAGATAAGAGTAGGTATGGTGTACCAGAGAGTGGAAGCACCTAAACAGCCAGCAGACCAGAGTCAGAGGACCTGAGACTGTGTGATGGAGCATAAAGCAGTAAGAGAGAAGACAGATAAGTAAGAGCACGGCAGTGCAAGACCACACGAGGAGTAAAGGCATAAAGGAGCTGATCAGTAGGAACACAGACAAGAGCCGCTTCAGTACTGTGATGACAGCGGGAACCTGACTGAAACTTCTCAAAAAGGTTATTGATCAGATTATCTTGCATTTGTAAAGCAACATCCATCTCCAGAGCTTTAGAGACAAATTACAAGTTTGAAAGTGGTCTACAGTTTACCCAGACTGAGATTTCTAGACCTGGCTTTTTAAGAATGGGGGGAAACAGCAGCCAATTTCAGAACACTGGGGACATAAGCAGTAGTAAGAGAGGATAATGAGATGGGATGCAGGTGTAGGGGTGTATAGGAACAATGGGGTTGAGTAGGCAGGATTTAGATTTAGATTGGGTAATTATCTGTGTGATAAATTCAGTCCCAACAGGGCAGAAGATGGAGATGAGACGACCACAAAAGCTACACTAAGAACAGTGGAAGAGCAGTCAGAGGAGGCGGAGTTAGAGAAGTTTTAATAGATAGAACCAAAAGATTTAGTCCTGAAGTTTAGAAAAGCAGTGCATTTTTTAAAGGAAGAGGAAACTGCAGGAGTGGGAGGTTAAAGCTAATTAGTGACTGTGGAAAAGTGTTGTTTAGGATCATGACCAGAAGCTTTAATTAAAAGAGAATAATAAACAGAGCCCTGCATTTACTGCAGCTTTATATTTCAGCATGTTTTCAGAAGAAAAGTGAATGAAAATGTGAACCAGTTTTCTTATAAAGACGCTCAAAACGTCTCGAAACACAGAGTTCAGGGTAAAGCAGGGAGAGGAGTTGGTGGACGGCACAGTTCTGGTCTTAAGGGGAGCTGAAGTCTCCAGGGTGTCAGAAACAGACACAGCACAGCAAGAGACAGAAGAGGAGAGTTTACAGATCACAGACAGAGAAGAAGATCTGATTAGAGCAGAAAAGAACACAGAATCTACAGCAGCAGGATTACAGAACAGATTACAGGTTATAGGATGTGATTTAAGATTAGAAAGAGATTAGCTGTAATCAGTTCATGATCTGAAATGCTGATATACAGACCAGAAACCCCAGCTGGATTATTATGATTTAAAAAGATATTAAAGTAAATTCTTGTGTAATCTTAATAATGAGATGTTTCTTGTTTATGATCACTTATTCCTTTTACATTTTTTATCAAAAAATACTCACAGTTTCACTGACACGCAGCTGACAAGAACCTTTTACTGTGTTCCCCTTCACATTTCATCCATTATTATGCAATAATATAATGAGTTTATTATACTTTTATATTTTGAATGTTATTTACCTATAATTTTTTCATATTTTGTCCAAAGTTCTGCATTAACATGAATTTTTTTAGGGTACAGAATCTGTATCATATGTGGGAACACTGCGGTGCCCTGCACCTCTGGGTCTTCCCAATGTAACGGAGTTGAATTATTTTAGCTAATAGTAGCAATAATTCCATATTTAGCTTTGTTTACATGCAGAGATGTTGTCCAATCTGACTGAATTAATTATGATTCTAAAACAATCTGATGAAAATGCTCACTATCTGATCCAAACCATGACGACCAGCATCATATGAGTTTAGTCAGAGTAAGAGCAGTAGGATATTAGCTGAAATTTATTTAAAGGAAATAGAAGAAAATGTTTATTACATTCACTGATTAAAGAAGAGATTACTAATGATTACACCAAACCTCTGGATGATACCAGTACCAGTTGTCCCAGTGAAGGAATTTACAGATTTTAACAGGACTGTTTTCAGTGCATATAGAGCACAGCAGCTTCCACCTTTCTCCAGTTTATGGTATATCTAATTTATACTTTAATCTCCATAACGGATGATAAAATAGAAATTCTTAACAGGAGTGTGTGACCTGGGATGCTATTGTAAATAAAGGGACACACATTTTAATTACTTTTATACTTCACAGAAAAATTACATTTAAAATGTGTTTTTGGAACCAAGTCTACTTGATAAGATAATTGTATAATTTAATGTAAAATTCACGATTGACACGTTACTTTGCATCCTGAGTTGTATACAGACAGATCCCTCAAACAGTGATACGCTCACCAGACCAGTAATCTGCACTGTTTACAGCAGCCATGCACTGAGAAATCCTCTATTAATAATAATAATTAATCCCACAGTGAGGAAAATTACAATCTCCACTTTTAACCTAGTGCTAGTGAACAAACACACACACACACACACACACTGAGCAGTGAGCACACTCAGAACACACTCAGTGATGTTGTGGAATATTGTGAGCACCCAGGAGCAGTGAGGATTAAGGGCAGAACCGTGTCGTTGATGGAGCGCTGCTCTAACCACTGAGCCACCACTGCTCATATTCCAGTAATTCTACATGCTGCTGTTGCCCTGTATATGTGGAGAATGTACTGTAACTCTTTGACTGTAAATGTAATGGATGCAGGAGTTTATATAGCTGTTATTCTTCTATTTAACTGATCACTTAAAGGATTATCCTCCTCGCTCAATGAGATAAAACTGCATTCAGAATGGCCTCAATAGCACTGCTTTATGAATGTGTTCTATTCTGATTGAGCTATTAATCTGAATATTGTCAGATTATCAGGCTGCATGTAAACGTGGTTAATATCATCACATGATATTTAGCACGTTATAAAATTGTAATTTTAGGTCTGAGTAAATCATATCAGAAGAAATAAAATCATTTACATTCAATTCAGGCATACAGACTATTATATACAGGAGACAGGTGTGTTTCTGTCACACATCTTTTCAGCGAATAAGAAGATAAAACTGTTGGGAGCAGATTGTTACATAATTTTATCAAACATTCCTCCTACAGCTGCATTCTCCATTATCTGGTCCAGGGTGTGAATTATCAGAGTCTTATTTGCTTACTGTAATTTTTACAGTACATAAATTATAAATATATTACACCAGCTAATGTAGCACATACCACACTGTAACCTTCATAGTCAGAGTCATAAACAATATACAGTATTATACAGCAAAATCACCAGCTAGTCAATCCCACAAACACACACCCAATAGAATAGAATAAAACTTTAATGTCCCACCAAGGTGGGAATTTTTCTCTGGTTTCACCATACAAAGAACAATTAAGTAACAAACACGTCCATAAAAACAAAACAAACAACATATCAGTAAATAACAATAACACTGCTATAAATAATAAACATGTACAAACCAGGAACAACTTAGTGCAATTTGTTAATGCGTTTGATGGCACCCTTTATTTAGGGGTGCTGGGATACATTTTAGGTGCTGGAGTTCCACTGAAAAGAGCTAGCGATGTCCATGCACGTTACATTAACATCTGAAATCTGCACTATTTTACTCTTAATTCCTTTAAATGAACAAAATCACTGTACACTGTAATACAATCAGCACCATTTCAGTCTCACATACATGATAAAAAAATAAACAACTTCTAAATATAAAGCTCACATAAAGCTCATTATCTTACATAGCATAAACACTTATTACACATTTCAGTAGTTAAAGCACAGAGAAGATGATGTTTTTTTAGAGGCTGAATTATAGAAAAAGCTGCAGCAGAGCAGCTAAACTATACAGCTGAGTTCTGTATTAAAACAGCAGGAGAACAGAAACACAAACCCACTTTAAAACCTTTAACCTGCTGCTGAAATAAATCCTTTATTAAAACACTGAATTACAGATCATATAAAAGTACAGAGAGTGAGATTCTCCTTCTGAACCCATTAGAACAGACCCTATGCTAAGCTAAGCGGCTAATGTATTCTCCATCTTTTCATTCTCTGATAAAACTGATCCAGAACAGGCTTATCTTGGACTGTGGTGTTACACAATGCTTCATGAAGCTTTCAGTGTAAAGTCTGGATGTTTCACTGGATACAGAGATTAAAGCAGTGTCCTCACTAAAATCACTAGAGTCACGTTATAACAGTAACCGAAGCTTCGTTACATCACTGAATCCACTGTGAAGATTCAGATCCCCCGCTTTATTCCACTGACTGGAACTGGAGAACATGTTCTGATGTTTTAATCCGTCATATTTTTCATATTTTATACCTTATTTACTCACAGTTTTCACACCAATCCTTTAAATAAAATCTAAATCTATAACTGAACTATTTTATATCTGAACCCATCGATGCCCATCAGTCCATCTGATCACATATTCTGAGATGATCAATAAAAAGAAGATAAATCCTAATCCCAACACAGCACAACACATTCAGTTTTAGAATAAAACCCTGTAATTAAATTGTGCAGATTGTAATTGTGAATGTAAGGGAATGTAATTTGTATTATTTATTATCTTTGTCTGTGGTTAATATAAAATGGAGAATTGTGTCAGTGAAACGTTTATTTAATGGATAAAAGATTAAACTGGTTTATTTTAGTTGTAATAAAGGTTTATTAGTGTGAATGAGCTTCAGTGAAACAGAATGAATCTTGTAGGAAATGAAACTGGACAGTAGAAGCAGCGTAGAGACGAGTATCAGAAGCTTCACTGAATCATTTTCTGATTAAACTGCTTCAGCTGTGTTAATGATCCAGAAGCTTGGTAATGGTCATCACTAGTGTAAAGCTGTAGCAGTGAGGATGTAGAAAAGGACATTTCATAGCTCTATAATGAGGGAAAGCAGCACAGAGCTCAGTGTATCTCCAGCCTGCAGTAAAAGCTTTATTCTGAAGTGTTTAGCAGCAGCCAGAGGCTGGAGTTTCCTGCTGATTCAGAATAAGAGCGTCCTCTGCAGGGGGAGAGGAGTATCACCTATTAGGCTCAGCTGGATCAAACTCAACTATTAACCAAACTAATAAAACTATAATAATAACTAAACTAACATTTATAACCAGATAAATCTAATCTAATCTAACTCAGTAAAGAAATTCAATATTAAGAGTCCCTGTTTATTTTTACTGAACATAATTTAACCCTTCTTTAGTCATTATAGTTACATTTATCACAGGTAATAATAACCAGTGTTACTGTGGTCAGTAATATTACTATAGTACAGTCCTCTGATTTAAATCACTGTTATACAGGTAATGATGTTTAGATTTATATACTTTAACCAAATCAATATTTAACTCTTTTAATTAAATCAAACATCAAATCATTACCAGAACAAACTGTATTTATTATTTATTTATTTTGTATTTAATATAGTAAATATTTTACTATGTGTTTACTGTTTTACTAGTTTAATATGTGTATATTTTGATTAGTTATATATTATTTAATAATTAATTAACCACAAGGATGTTGCTGAGAACACAAAATATGCATTAACGCGTGTGTGTGTGTGTTTAGAGTGGAGCATGGAGGGAATATCAGAATGAAAACAGGACTAAAGAAATGTAAGTGCACACACTCACACACACATACACAAGCTCTCAAATACACACACATTCACATACACACAGAAATACACACACACACACTCATACACACACACATACACACACAAATACACAACAATACACCCTCAAATACACAAACACACACACCCTAAAATACACACACACACTCAAACACACAAACACACATGCACAAGCCCTCAATTACACTCATACCCACAAAAACACACACGCTCACACAAATACACACTCATGCACACACATGGAGGACACACAGGGGAGTCGCTGTGCTGGGAGAGTGGAGGTTAATCGTGGAGGTCAATCAGAGAGAGGAGAGAGGAGCTCTATCGGCTGAACTGGTGACTGCTGAACTGCTGAACTGCCAAACTGGTGAATTAAATCCACAAAAATCTCTGCCATCCTTAATGCTTTCTTAACCTCCATGTACTACAAACCTCAACTAAGTGGATGGTAATTCTGGGGGTGTAGCATTATAGTTAATCATCAGTCTTGGACTTTGTAATCCTGTGTTTGTGATATTAGGGCCTGCTGATTGCTGAACTGGTGAATTAAATCCGCAGAAATCTCTGCCATCCTTAATGCTTTCTTAACTTCATTGTACCACAAACATCAACTAAGAGGACGATAATTCTTGGGGTGTAGCATTATAGTCAATCATCAGTTTTGGACTTTGTAATCTTCTGTTTGTGATATCTGGGCCTAAGACAAAAATGGCTGGTGGGAAGGGGAAGGACAAAGACAATGATCATAATGTGTCCATGGCACAAGTGCATGAACTTCTTGAGCAACAAAAAAATGTTTACAAAGAACTTTTACAGCTGCAAGAGAGCAATTTTAAAGCTTGTGTTCATACCATCATGGATACAGCCAATAACAGGATTGATACGTTGTTAAAGGAAGTAATGGAACTGCGCACAAGTCTGGAGTTTTCCCAAAAAGAGATGGAAGAACTTAAAAAGGCTAACAAAGGATTCCAGTCAAACATGAAAGCACAAGAATCAGATATAGACAAACTGGCAGAATCAATGCTAATACTGGATTCTAAGGCTGACTTTCTTGAGAACCAAGCGAGGAGGACTAATGTTGTCATTGATGGTATTCCAGAGACGGATAAGGAAAATAATTCAGTCTCGGAGGAAAAAGTTTTGGAGCTCATAAAGAACCACTTAGACCTTGATCCAAATGTGATTGGAATAGATTCAGCCATGCGTGTTGGGAAGGTGATCAAATCAGATGATGGCACACTGGGAAGACCTCGTCCAATTGTTGTCAGATTTAACAGAATCAAGGACAGAGACACTGTCTTAAGGAATGCAAGAAAGTTGCGGGGGACCAGGATTTTCATAAATGAGGACTATCCGGAGGCTGTACGACGAAAAAGAAAGGAATTGCTGCCCAAAATGAGAGAGGCAAGAGAGAGAGGTCACGTTGCCTTTCTCCGATATGACAAACTAATCATCCGGCAAGGAGAGAAAGGAACATCATAGGACTGATGGACATGGAGAAGTTTTAAAAGTTTTAACATCGAATATGTCATTTGCAAGGCTACCTAAGAAAAGTTTAAAGGTAGCACATGTGAACATTTGTAGTTTAAGAAACAAAGTCAATGAAGTCCAAGATTTTGTAACTTCAAATTTTGTTCACATTCTTGCCATTTCAGAGACACATTTAGATAATACTTTTAGTAATGACTTTGTAGCCATACCAGGTTTCAATTTGTATAGAAAAGATAGAAACTGTTTTGGTGGAGGAGTAGCTTTTTATGTTCATGATCAAATTCCAGTGAAAGTACGTGAAGATATTATGCCTGAGGAAGTTGAAGTATTATGGCTGCAAGTTCACATACCGCATCAAAAAGATATGTTAGTAGGCTGCTGTTACAGACCACCAAGTGTGAATATTAGCTATATGGATTATATAAGTGACATGCTGGACAATGTATGTGACATGAATGTAGAGGTTATTCTAACAGGTGATCTGAATGTAGACTGGTTATCAACTAACTGTCCCTTAAAACGTAAACTTATTAACATAGCTAATATATGTGGACTAAAGCAGGTAGTAAATCAGCCGACTAGAATAGGTACCAATAACAAAGGTAGGAAAGCTATGTCTTGTATTGATCATATTTATATAAACAGAATGGAAACATACTCTAAGGCAATATCAGTCCCAATAGGATTCAGTGATCACAATGCTGTTGTCATCGCAAGGAAGGGATATATACCAAAAGTCAGGCCTAAGATCATTTTGACAAGATCTTATAAAAAGTTCTCCCAGGAGGCTTTCGTGAATGATATTGGCAAGATAGACTGGTCTAATGTTTTTACTGAAAAGGAACCAGACACAGCACTACAAATATTCTTGTCCAAATTTGTTCCTGTGATTGATTTGCATGCTCCCATTAGGAAAATGACAGTTAGAACTTTTAGTGCTCCTTGGGTTGATGAAGAGTTAAAACAATACATGTCTCAAAGAAACCAGGCTAAGAAGTTGGCAAATAAGACAAGGAGTAAAATTGACAGGAAAGATTATTGTAAATTGAGGAATTTTGTTACTAAACTTAATATTAGAAAAAAGAAGGAATATTTTGCCTCACAGTTAAGTAAACTCAGTAATGATGGGAAAAGGCTATGGAGCACATTAAATAATATTTTAGGGAAAAAGATATCTCCACAACCAACTTTTATTGAACATGGTGGGGCCTTCATCACTAAATCATTGGACATTGCCAATCATCTTAATGACTATTTTTTTAATAAAGTGGGTACATTGAGACGTAGTCAATTATCTGGTGAAAACAATAGCTCAATTCTCAATATACAGAATCTCATGAAAGACAGATCTTGTAGCTTTGAGTTTTCAGAAGTTAAGGAGGAGACTGTGAGAAAAATGATTCAATCATGTTGCAAGGATAGACAGGCAGGCAAAGATTTCATAGATGGTAAGCTACTTAGAATGGCTGCAAGTTGCATTTCTGCTCCGATAAGTCACATTTTCAATACCAGTTTAGCGAAGTGTATATTTCCCCAGGAGTGGAAGGAGGCAAAAATAATCCCTCTTCCTAAGGATAAGAAAGCAACTTTTTCAGCAGCTAACTGTAGACCTATTAGCTTGTTGCCAGCACTTGGCAAAGTTTTTGAGAAGGTAGTATTCAATCAAATACAACAATATTTCACAGAGAATAATTTGATAACAGAATTCCAGCATGCGTACAGAAAAGGACATTCTACTTGTACAGCCCTTACTCAAATGACAGATGACTGGCTACAAGAAATAGATAATAAAAATATTTGTGGTGCTGTCTTATTAGATTTCACTGCTGCATTTGACATAATTGATCATGGTTTGCTACTTTTAAAGTTACAGAGCTATGGTTTTAAACCCTCAGTGATTAATTGGATAGCGAGCTATTTGACAAATAGGTCTCAGAAGGTTTTTTTTAATGGTAGTTTTTCAGATGGTGTAATGTTAGAGTGTGGGGTGCCACAAGGAAGCTGTTTAGGCCCATTAATGTTTTCTATCTTTACCAATGATCTTCCTTTAGCTCTAAATGATGCAAAAGTTGTTATGTATGCAGACGACGCAACTGTGTATGCATCTGCAAAAACACTAGTAGGTCTGACAGAGACATTAAATAATGTGTTACAAGAAATAGAGGGTTGGGTAAAACAGAATAAACTGGTCCTTAATTTATCTAAAACTAAAAGTATTTTATTTGGTTCCAAATATTTCTTAAAGCATGATCCAGTGCTTCAGCTTTTTATTGATAAAATACCCATTGAACAGGTAAAGGAAACAAAGTTACTGGGTGTAATTTTAGACAGCCGATTGTCCTGGGCAAAACAAATTGAAATAACAGTGACTAAAATGAGTTGTGCTCTTGCGTTAGTTAGAAGGTGTAGCCCATTCCTTACACAGGAACTGATGAAAAGAGTTGTTGGCACCTTGGTTCTGGGTCAGTTGGATTATTGTAATATTGTATGGTCCAGTGCTTCAAATAAACTTCTTGCTAAACTTCAGCTGGTACAGAACAGAGCAGCTAGGCTAATTCTCAAATGCCCACTGCATACTAACATCACAGATATGCACTCTAGTTTATACTGGTTAAAAGTTGAGGATAAACTGAAGGCATCTCTATTAATGTCTACATGGTCAATTTTAAATAAGAAAATTCCGCAGAAACAATTCCTTTTTTTCTGTAAAATGTCTAACACTCATATTTATAAGACGAGATCTGCAGTGGAGGGGCGATTTGTTGTACCCAGGGCTAATACAAATTCCTTTCAACGTACAGTTCAATATAGAGCAATCATTGCATGGAACAAGATTCCGACTTTTATAACTGAAACAAATTCTAAGATCACCTTCAAAACATGTGTAAAGAAGTATTTGGGGAAGGTTTATTTTCTGTGACAATGTCTACTTTTTATATATGGTGTGTTCTTTTTTTGTTTAAGCCTTTGTAGGTGGATTTGATATAACTTTGATATAATTATTTATTGTTATTCCTATAGGCATTGTGTTTTTACTGTTGTAGTTGTTATTGTTATTATTATTGTTATCATTGTTATTATTTTTGGCAGGACCCCAGGAAGAATAGCAGGGCATCTGCCCAAGCTAATGGGGATCCAGTAAATAAATAAAAAAAAATTTAAATACACACAAGAACACACACACTCACACAAATACACACTAATACACACACACAGATTTATATACGCACAAACACACTCATGCACACACTCAAATACACATACAAATATACACAAAAAAGCAACACTCAAAATGATTACTTTTGTACTTCACTATTGTAAGTCGCTTTGGACAAAAGCGTCTGCCAAATGTAATGTAAAAATATGGGAGGTAAATTCTACAAAACATTAAACTAAAAATCAAAACATTAAAATGAAAATGTAAATACAGTTTTGTGCTTTATTTTACCAAACATGTGAAAATTTTATTACAAGATAAAAAAAACAAATTAAATCTTTGCATTGCAAAATTTGCAATTAAAGGTGTCAAAATAAAAAGGTAAAGGAAGATTAGCGCTGTCTGCTGGAGATTTACTTTTCATTTCTTATTTTTCTTTTTTTGTTTTTATCTTCAGCAGCAAATACATGTAAATTAACAGTAGGTGGAGCTACAACTACTGAACCTCCGGAAAAACCCCAAATTCATTTAATACCTGAGAAATGAAAAGTAAATCACCAGCAGACAGCGCTAATCTTCCTTTACCTTTTTATTTTATAAATAAAAACGCTACCATTGCATTTAGATTTTAGTTTTGATATTTATTATTCTTTTATTTTTCTTTTTACAAATAGCTTTTTTATTTTAGATTTGAGTGTAAAATACCCGTATGGTGATGAAGATGAAATGACAACATTTTTTATTTAAATGTTATTTTTGTCACATGTGACCCGTGCTCAAGTGAAAAATTAAATTTCAAATTTGTTTTTTGATTTTGTCATAAAATTTTCACACGTTTGGGAAAAGAAATCACAAAATGCTTTTTTTCATTTTAATTTTTCATTTGATTTATTTTTGGTAGCATTTACCTCCCATTCAAACACACACACACACACACATACACACACACACACACACACACACACACACACACACACACACATACATACACACACACATACACACACATTCACATACACACACACACACATACACACGCACAAACACACTCAAACACACACACATACACACACACACACACTGAAACACACACACATACACACACACACACACACATTTAAACACACACACAAACACACACACACATACACACACACACTCAAACACACACACACACACACAAACACACACACACACACACACACTGAAACACACACACACACACACACATTTAAACACACACAATCACACACACACACACACATACACACACACACACACATTTAAACACACTCAAACACACACAATCACACACACACACACACACACACTGAAACACACACACACATTTAAACACACACAATCACACACACACACACACACACACATTTAAACACACACACACACACACACACACACATTTAAACACACACAATCACACACACACACACACATTTAAACACACACACACGCACACACACATACAGACACACACATTTAAACACACACATTTAAACACACACAATCACACACACACACACATTTAAACACACACACACATACACACAAACACACTCAAACACACACACATACACACACACACACACTGAAACACACACACACACATTTAAACACACACAATCACACACACACACTCACACTCTCTCTCTAATGTGTGTTCTTGTGTTCAGACGGCTGTGATCTCACACTGGATCCAAACACAGCGAACAGATATCTCTCTCTGAGTGAAGAGAACAGGAGGGTGGAGGATGGAGAGGAGCTGCAGTCGTATCCTGATCATCCAGAGAGATTTGATGGGTGGGAGCAGGTTCTGAGTAGAGAGGGAGTTACTGGACGCTGTTACTGG
Source organism: Astyanax mexicanus (assembly GCF_023375975.1). Lineage (NCBI taxonomy): Eukaryota > Metazoa > Chordata > Actinopteri > Characiformes > Acestrorhamphidae > Astyanax > Astyanax mexicanus. The sequence goes on along the minus strand of NW_026040043.1, from coordinate 4,141,670 downwards.
GAGGCTGAGTGGAGCGGAGGAGAACCTGATGTAGCTCTGAGTTATAAAACCATCAGCAGGAAAGGAGGAGGTTCAGACTCTCGGTTTGGAGAGAATGAAAAGTCCTGGAGTCTGAGGATCGATAATAACAGTTACTCTGTTCATCACAATAATAACATCACTGCTCTCCCTCCTCCTCCCTCTCCCTCTAACAGAGTAGGAGTGTATGTGGACTGTCCCGCCGGCACTCTGTCCTTCTACACCATCTCCTCTCATACACACACACCCTCCTCACACACACCCTCACACACACCCTCACACACACCCTCCTCACACACACCCACACACACCGAAACACTCACACACCTACACACATTCTACACCACATTCACTGAACCGCTCTATGCTGGGTTTTTGGTTTATTATGGCTCCTCAGTGCGTCTGTGTGATATAGAATAGTGTGTTTGTTTATGTGTGTGTGAGAGAGAGATGGATTGTGAGTGATGGTGTTTGTGTAAAAGTGTGTATGTGCTTTTGTGTGATTGTGTGTGCATTTTAAGAGAGTGTGTGTGTGTGAGAGAGTGTGTGTTTTTGATTGTGTGTGTGCAAATGAGTGTGCACTTATCGAATCTTCATCATAATAATCTACAATTAAATTGTTTATGTAAATATATTGTTTATGATTGTAAGTTTATTGTTTATTATTGGTAATTAAATCATTATGATTCTAAATATATTGTTTATGATTGTGAGATTATTGTTTATTATTAGTAATTAAATTGTTACAATTGTAAATATATTGTTTATGATTGGGAGTTTATTGTTTATTATTGGTAATTAAATCATTATGATTGTAAATATATTGTGTATGATTGTGAGTTTATTGTTTATTATTGGTAATTAAATCATTATGATTGTAAATATATTGTTTATGATTGAGAGTTTATTGTTTATTATTGGTAATTAAATCATTATAATTGTAAATATATTGTTTATGATTGTGAGTTTATTGTTTATTATTGGTAATTAAATCATTATGATTGTAAATATATTGTTTATGATTGAGAGTTTATTGTTTATTATTGGTAATTAAATCATTATGATTGTAAATATATTGTTTATGATTGTGAGTTTATTGTTTATTATTGGTAATTAATAGTTATGATTGTAAATCTATTGTTTATGATTGTGAGTTTATTGTTTAAGAACAGTAAATATTATAAATATAAATAGGACAGATATCAGTGAACAGAAGCTCTGAAGATCTCAGTGATTTTTAAGCTTCATCACAGAAATCTGTTATATGAAATGATTATGAGCGTCAGAGTTTTCATAAAGCATAAAATTTATCACCATCGTACCAACTCTTTATTTAATAATAACTGTGAATAAGCCACAGTCATAACAAACTAATTTAGTATGAAATCTTTGTAAAGGTTATCTAATGTCAGGTTGGATGTAGCTATATCTAACTTCCAGTCACAACACATTATTTTTAACATTACCATATTTATAGTTATATATTAAAACTGCTAGAATTTTGTCATCAGCAAACTCTTGAAACACGTAATTTAGCAGTTCCAACACAGCGACAGAGACAACAGTGCTGAGATAACACTGATTTTCTTACAATCTAAAGCTTATAATGGCTAAAACATCTTTTTAAATATTACTAAAATCGAGCATAAGAGCTAAAATCTCTCAATTAATCTCATTCTAAATTAATAGAAAATAGAAATACACCAATCTAGCTTAACTTTAAGTATATGTAACTAGTAAAACTAATAAAATAGATTCATATTCATAGTAAACACAATAAGATAGCAATTTCAAGGAGACACTCGTAAGATTCTACCATTTATTACACATGACATTTTTAAATAAAATCGCTTCACTCAACAGTTCTTGCATAGATATATTACAATACCAATTTAAAAAAGAATTATGAAACAAACCAGTAACAAAAATAAACTCTTCTTTTTCTTTTTTCCTTAATAAAGAACATTGTCATACTAATATCATATAATACAAATCATATTTGGAAATGCTCTTTACAGCAAAGAAAACACAACTTAAAGGAATGGAGCGAGAGATCGGAGTGGAATAACTGGGAAAGAGAGCAGGAGGAGAGTGATGGATTTACAGGAGGAAACTTGGGAGAAGTCCGTAAATAGGAAAATCGACACAGAGACACTCTTTCAGTGTCAAACATTGACGGACTGATGGATGAAAAACTTCCCGAGCTGTTTGTGTTGAGGTTCAGCCTGAGTTCGGGTTTTCTCTGGAGTTCTGAATCAGTGTTGTGAATTAGGTTCATTCAGAGTTCTGAAAAAAAGATGTTGGTGGAGTGGGTTCATCTGTACACAGGAAATCCAAAGCAAAGTTTGGACACAGTTTTGTTCTTGAGGAGTTTATGAGGGAATGTAACATGTAACACAATACAAAACTGACGTAACGAACATTAAACACAAGACACTCGAGAACATGAAGACACGCCTGTTTTAAAGTTGGTTCTACAGGACTGGAGGAAAGTTGGAAAGTTCTAGGCATTAATAGAGTAAAGGTGTGGTAGAAGCTCCAAAGTACTGAGTAATTATGATAAAATATAAGATATGTTCCAATACACACAGCAAAGTTCTAAAATCTGGAGTTAAACAAAAATGTGTGAAAGTGTTAAATTGTGTGAGTTTATTCTCCAACTTAAACCACAAGTTGAGTTGAGGGGAACTCTTTGGTGGTGTAGAGTTTATTTCAGAGTTTATTCCAAGGTGTTGAGAAGCGTGACTGAACTCTCTAATGGGCATGTCCCCCAATCCTAGCTCTTCATCAGTGTGTAGTCTTGCCCACCAGGGCTCTTTCCATGAGGTGTTACATTACATTTTATATAATGGTCGTTTGCTTAGCTCTTGTGTTGTTGGCTGTAAGAGCAAGTTACCATCTTCTGTACTGTAAAATGTGACAAAAAGGACAATGGAAAAATACACTGGCATACATTTGTTGAGCATGAAATTGTTCTTGTAAACAGTAATGATGCTTTTTGTTGTCATTGCTACTCCTAAATATTCCAGGGTTTTAAAATATTACAATGTTTTTTTATAATATTAGTTTCATAACACACTTTGTATTGTTTGTTAACACTGTGAAAGAGCTTATGTTAAAATTAACTCCAGCTGAGAGCTGTATTTTGCTCTAGATGGGATAAATATTTTAACTCCCACAACAGCTCAGATTTAACTCCTGAACAGAGTTAAAAGGCCAAAAACTCCCAGAAAAGAGTTACTTTAACTGCCCAACAGGTTAGACCTTCAAGGTTCTGTAAAATATCTTAGAAATGGGTCTTTATACCAGTCATACCTGGTTCAAATATTAATCCTGACCCTAACCTTAACCTTAGTCCAAAAGCTAATCCTCACTCTGACCCTAAATTAATTCAAATCATAACCCTGGATAAAATTCTTACTCTGACTCTAAACTAATTGAAATTATAACCCTGGAAAAATCTAACCTTAACCTCAGTCTAAAAGCTAAACTTGACCCTCAGTCTGACCCTAAATTTAGCCCTGGTACTAAACCCTACCCAGACCCTAACCTACCCTTAACCATCACCCATAACCTTAATTTAGCTCTGGTTTAAATTCTAAACCTTACCTTAACCACCTCAGCACAAAAGCTAAACCCCTACCCCTCACTCAGATCCTAACCCTAGCCCTGGTCTAAATCTGAACCTCAGCCTAAAGCTAATTTGTCTGACCCTAAACTCACCCTAATAAACCTGCGGTCTGATTCGACTGCAGACTTTCAGAGGAATCTGTTTCACTCATTCTGCTGCGGGACAAACCTGCACTCGAAGGGAGGCAGATTCTCTCAAGGAGGCAGAATTCAGCACAACACCTGAAGGAATGGCAACTTGCTGACCTTACAACATTCTACCAACCAAGTAATTTTCAGTATAGAGTGACTCCGCCCACATAGGTGAAGATGAGAGGATGTAGTGAGGTTTTTAGTTCTGCAGTATTTAGATTTTTAGATCTTGATACTTTACCAAAATTATTACCAGTACAAGTACAAGTTTGTGCCACATGTTTAATACAGTACTAAGACCCTAAGGGGCTTTAAGTGAAAGTGTTGCCCTGCAGAACTGCTGAAGAACATGAGGAGAGCTGATTTATATTTACAGCAGAGATAAATGAAGATCTGATAGATTCATAGCTGCTTTAGAAATCCCTGAAATCTTCAGATGTAAGACTGTAAGTTAGTGAGTCTGGGAGGGGTTGCTGGGATTGGGGTGATCTTGTATGTACAGTATGCAAATCTTCTCAAAGCTAATGTGGCCTAGAGAGATTTGAGTGTGTGTGTGTGTGTGTGTGTGAAGGGGGGGGGGGGGCAGGTTATAGGATCCCCTTACTCAGCATAAGCTCAGTGTGAAACACCCTGGAACTCAATCCTGAAACACCCAGGAGTGACCCCACCTCCCTGAAGTCCTGACCAGGGCATCTCACCCACCCAGAGAACCCACAGCCCAGAACCTGGAACCCAGATCCCGTCTTGTTACCAGTTCCAGTCCTGCGGTCAGGTGGCTCGTGTATTATATATTTGAGGTCGGGCAGGCGGGAGGAAAGGTTGAGGTACAGGATACTGACAGATGACCAGACAGCAGGAGCCTCAGCCTAAATATCACTCACTGGTGTGCTGCTGCCTTTGTTTTGGGAGCTGGTGAGATGGGGGGTCTGAGCTCTTTCTGGAGTAGGTTTGATTTTAAGGGTTTTAATCAGTTTATTCTGAAATGGGAATTCTGGATGCTGAACTTTTAAATCCCACACCTCTGATGAGAGTAATGGAATAAATGTAACTGTTTCACTGCAGATTAACCCTCAGAAGTCTTACTTAACAAAAAAAGACCTGGACTCAACAGTCACCAGACCTGAACCCAATCCAGATGGTTTGGGGTGAGCTGGAGCACAGAGGCCAACAAGTGCTAAACACCTCTGGGAAATCCTTCAAGACTGTTGGAAAACCATTTCAGGTGACCACCTCTTAAAGCTAATTAAGAGAGAAGAGTGTGCAAAGTATATATATATTATTTATTATTTATTTTTTAAATAGCAATGTTTAATGCGGTCCACCTTATTTTTTTATTTTGTGATATGTAACGTGTTAAAATATATACGTTTTATTATTTTTAGAGCATGTCACCTACTGGACTATTTCCTCACTTCCACACACTGTCAGGGTGAGGTGCAGGGAAGACGTGGAGGCGGACGTAAATGCAGGTAAGAAAGAATAATAAATTAATATAAATAAATAACAAAGATAAACAAAGAAACAAGTAAACACGCAACAAAGATAAACCAAAAACCAATAACCAAAATAAACCAGTAAAACAAAAGAACATAAACCTAAACAAACAAGAGATAAAGATAATAAACTAACTAAACAGGACAGGGATATATATACAAGGAATAAACTAAGAAATAAACAAGGAAATAGACTAAATATATATACAAGGCAAAAACAGAGAAAAACACAGAGCAAGGAACTAGGGAACAAGGAGAATAAACAAGAGAAAACGAGGAGCGACAAAACAACAGAGGAAGGTGCAAAGACCGACGAAGACAAAGTGCCACAGGAAGACTATATATAAGAACAGGAAACAATGAACACCTGGGGAGACAGGTAACGAGGGGCGGAGTTACAAATAAGACACGTGGTGGAAAACTACTGAGACAGGAGACACAGAGGAGCACAGGTCACGTGGGGATAACACACAGAGACATGAGACAGGGCCAGGACGTGACACACACACACTAGATATCTGCATATCTACGTAGCATCATATATTTACTTAGTCAGTCTTACTTAACATATTTCCGTGAAATATTTGTGTATCGTATATTGTTTATACTGTAGATGTATCTGTATATCATATTTTATATATATTTTATGTTATTCATCTTCTTGTAAATATTGTTCTCTGCACATTGGTGGGAATCTGCACCCAAGTTTTTCACTCATATGTACACCTGTACTCTGTAACGTGACAATAAAAATCCATCCACCCCCATGCTTAACAAAAAGGAGTTATTTTCATGTAATTCTGCATCCGTTCCCCCAAATTCAGTTCATTTAATTCAATTCTATTACTTGTTTCCACTTGTTTAGAGAGCTAGGCAGCTGCTTATAGGAGTCCATAGCTGCTGGTTGTTGGGGAGAGGTTGAGAAAAATTAAAAGTCTTCATAAAGCTTTAAATTTTTATCAGCGTCTTTATTTAGTAATAACTGTGAATAAGCCACAGTCCTACAAACTAATTAAGTATGAAATCTTAGTAAAAGTTAGTAAAAGTCTAATTCCAGGTTCAAACTACACAACTTTTAAATTGTTGTCAGATCAGTGTATCTTTCAACTACACAACTTATTTTTCTTGTACTGGGGAATATTTCGGTGGGTGTGGTTTGCACACTGATCAATGATAGAGTATAAGGAATCATGTAGTAACTTAAAAGTGTCAAACAAACTAAAATACGGGGGTGCTTTTAACTTGCGGTTTCTGAGGTTGGTAACTATGATGAACTTATCCTGTACAACAGAGGAAACTCTTGCGCTTCCTTTCATGGGAAGGTCCTTATGAGAGCCAGTTTCATCATAACGTTTTTGCGGTGACTGCACTTGAGGATATTTTTAAAGTTCTTGATTTTTTCTTTTTGGATTGACTGAGCTTAATTTCTTAAAGTGATTTTTTTCTTTATTTAGTTGAGTAGTTCTTGCCATAATATGGATTAGAACATTACTCAAATAGAGCTATATAGAGCAAACACATTCAGAGGCAAGGAATTCAAGTAATTTACTCTTGATGAGTTCAGCACAGCTGTTAACTGAAAGCCTGAATTCCAGGTGACTCTTCCTCATAAAACTGACTGAGAAAATCCAGCCAAAATGTGCAAAACTCTCATCTAAGCCAGAGGTGCTACTTTGAAGAATGTAAAATATGAAACATATTCTGGTTTGTTCAACACATTTTTTTGTTTATTAAATAATTATTAAATATTTTTTTCCTAACTGATCCCGGGACCCACATTTTTAAATGGTCATTAAGTCGCAACCCACTTTTATAGGATACAAACCAAACAAACAAACAAAAATATTCTTCAAAATACCATTTAAACATACATATGAAAGCAAAGTGAATTTGAAAATGAGGAGGAACATGACAACCATGTATAAAAGTTACTACAGTAAAATTAAATATCAAATCCTCACAAAATTAATAAGGCCACAAAATTAGATATATTTTAGTTCTCTGCACAGTTAAGCATTCAGAGTACATTATTAAGAAACTCCTTCAGATGAGCATTAGTTAAAAAAAAAAGAATAAACAATGTGTCTGCTACGCACGTTTTGGTCCGACCCACCAGTTGAGAATCACTGGTTAAGATGAGATTAGTATTAATTTACAATACAGAACATTTTAAAATAATGAAAAAAATACTGAATTGAAGGTGTGTCCAAACTTTTGACTGGTACTGTGGATCTGAAGGTGAATATTTGTGTACTTTTACTCCAGTGGAGGTCTAAAGGGAGGAGTTTAACTGGAGTAATATGTGATGTTGGGTATCTGTACTGTAACTGCAGTACAGGGTGTGTGTAGTTCCTCCAGCACTGTGAGCTGCTGAGTGTAGATCTCTGGATCTAGGCAGCACTACAGTACTGACTATAGTACTGTACAGTATCTACAGACTAGAGGAGGGTTTAGACTCTGGAGTCTAGTCTCACTCGCTGGAGAAACTTTCTGAGTGAACAGTTAAGAGCTTCTGTAAGAGTGATAAACGCTATAAATGTAAATCTATAAATAAAGCCCTGTTTTCACAGTCAGACTGATAACAGTTCCAGGGGGGGGACACATTTGCTAATGTACCCAAATGAACCCAAGCCCACCCTATAGTTTCCTAGACATAGTTTCCAACATTTGTGGACTTACTTTTAATCACAAATAATCTTTTTTTCTGTATTCTGTTTATTATTAGTTACATCTAAGTAAAGGTGACTTTACAATTTACAACATAAGCATGTTACTCCACTTTATATTTACTGTTGTTAGAAAAAAATATGCATGCAATGTCTGAATTATATACATATGACAAAACTAAATCATTACGACCTATTATTTAAAATAATATAACAGATTTGGTTATTATTATTATTATTGTTATTATTGTATGTAAATTCTGTTGTATATTTACATTTTTCCCCACTCTTTAAAAAAAAACTTTGGGTCCTGTTGTCCTTTTATGAAAAGGAATGTTACTTTACATTTCATACATATTTTTGGCACAAATGAATATAAATGTCAGGACATGTGGTCTTACTGTGGTGTTACTGTAAACTACAAATGAACAGAAGTCACGTTAGATCAGTGTTTCTCAACCCTGTTCTTACATATTCTACTTAAGCAATAGAACACGAGAGGGAGTGTGTTATCACGAATAACATCACGGCTGTGATCCGGTCGCCGTAGATCATCACTTTTATACAACAGTTTATTTTTTACAAAATGAATAAAGAAAATAAATCAAAGAACTTTAAGAAATTCAGTTTGAATATGCTTTAATATGGACCGTGCCTTCCGCCAAAAAGTAGTTCTACCACAACTGTAACAGAACTGAAACTTAGTTAGCTTGAAAGCAAACTTGGGAATAAGTGAAGATGGTAACGTTAGGTAGGTGAAATAACGCTAATACTCTCCTCTCCTGCTCTGTGGAGTTGTCTTCAGGTGAACACTGCGCATTTTTTGAGCATTTCTGTTTGTTTTTCTGGGTGGTGTTGGTTAGCTTGCCGGTGTGGCTGGACTGTGGGTAGGTGACCGGAGTCAAGCTATCCGCGCTTCAGAAATTCCCAGTCAGCGTAGCTTATCTTTAGCTCAGCATTAGCTTAGTTTAACCTGGCCTGGCTGGTTAAGTTATTGTTCTGGCTGTCAGACGGCATTAGCCGAGCGATTTTCCTTCCCTTTTTTCCACGAGTCAGCGCTGCGGGCGAGCGTGCCGCGGCTGAGCGCTAGCCTGTGCTAAGCTAATGCTGCTGTTGGTGCCGGTGGAGGCGATGATTCAAAACTGTACTGTGTGTATACGCCGTTACTCGGCAACGCGTCGGCGGAGTGATACAGGTTTAGTGTGAGAAGGCCGTGATGTTATCACGAAATGTCATCACGGCTAGAACACTTCTCAACCAATCAGATTGTGAGGTCGGAACTAACTGTTGTATAATGCATATTAACCCTGTTCTGCATATTCTAGAGCTTCCTCTGCTTTAAATGCATGTAATAAAGTAAGTGGTGGTATGATGTGTTTAATACACTGCTACAGGATATACATAATGATTAATTTAGGCTCCATAGGGGGCTAAGTATGGTGGCCGAGAAAGCCCAACGCAGTGCAAATTGAAAAGCGCTGCAAAAGCACTAAACACATCCATCAAAATTACAACACAGGCGCAGCAAATAGAAAAACGCGCTGCAAATAGAACCACAACACAACGGAAGTGAGTCACAACACAACGGAATTTAAAAGATACTGTACCAGCTAAGCTGCGTCTTCAGTAACGTCTCGGACTTCACTATGTGTACAAAGGACAATAAGTGGCAAACAAGGCGTTTTGTGAAGCAGAACTTTTAATAATATGCATACAACCGTGGTAATCACAGGTAATAAACATAACTTACTTTTCAGAAGCTTGTTTGCCACTTATTGTCCTTTGTACACAGCTGGTACAGCATCTTTTAAGGTCCCCCGGGAAAATTCCGTTGTGTTGTGACTCACTTCCGTTGTGTTGTGGTTCTATTTGCAGCGCGTTTTTCTATTTGCAGCGCGTTTTTCTATTTGCTGCGCCTGTGTTGTAATTTTGATGGATGTGTTTTGTGCTTTTGCAGCGCTTTTCAATTTGCACTGCGCTGGGCTTTCTCGGCCACCGTAGCTAAGGGATTTTAACAGGTAAACTCAGTAAAGGACTGTTTATTAGCTAATCAGTTGTATCAGGTGTAAAACACACAGTTTTATGGCAGAGACCAGGGCTAGGAAACTGCTTTAAACTACATACATAACGTACTAAATTCTGGCTATCCTCTACATCCAGCCAATTCATTTTCGTTCATTATAGCTATACACAGCTGCAGTTTATTAATCATACTGTGTGCTGATTCAGAGACGAGTCTTTTTAACCAGCTATCAGAAACATATCATCATAGTTTACATGGTTAGCTCTGTTATTTACCTTTCTTTTACAAAAATCGCCGTATATCCAGATCTGGTTTAACATCAGCTACGGCCCGATCCCGCTGATAAATCTCACAGCGAGGGAGGGGCTTCCCCATACCAGCAGACTAACTCCTCCGTGCGCCGCAAAAACAGCAAGCTGATTGGCTGTTTCTCCTAAGAGGCGGAACTTAATTCCTGAACCGGCTACGTGATTGGTCCGGTCTGTTTCCTCATTAAAAGTACATCTGAGCTAAGATAAGAAGGATAAGAATATTACATATGCACAAATATTTCTATTCTACGCGAATTAAATGTAAATACTATTCTGATTTTAGATTATTGTACAATATATAGACATGAGCTCAGTAATTGTTGCTGACCTCAGAACTGCTCACTGTGTTTACATAGTGAGGATGTCTCATTAAAATGAATGAGGCAGAAAGTTAACTCTGTTTTAAAACAGATTTGAATTGAACCTTCTTAGTAATTAAAAGTGCATTGCTCTTTAAAAGTAATGTTTAAACGCATCATAATGCTGTTGTATTCATCAGTGGGATGATAATAAATGGCAATAATAGTTTCTGGGATAATGCGTTATTGTGAGATCTAGAAACATATGAAATACATTTAGAAATATATTTGAATTTCTCCTATAAAATACACGCCCATATATTTGTTATTTCGAGTGAATTAGATACACTGCATCAATTATACAGTTATTTGATTTATATGATTCTGTTTTAAACATATCTTTTTTATTAGTTTTCTGCAGTATGTCGCTTTCCTACAGTCACGTGACCTGATCCAGCACACGGTGAACATCGCCCTCTAGTGGCACCAAGAGAATTTCTCCGGATCTTATCTTGTTTAATATATAAAGAAAGTAAAAATTTGATTTACAAACAAAAAAAAAACAAGTGTAAATACGGTGATTAATTTATTTAACATCTGGTAATAAGTATAATGTATTAATAATAATAACAATAATAATAATAACACTGACAATAATAATAATAATAATAATAATAATAATAATAACAACAATAATAATAATAATGATAGCAATAATAATAATAATAACAACAATAATAATAATTCTACTTTATTATTATTATTGTTGTTATTATTATTATTGCTTTAGAATTTGTTTTACTAACTTCAATTCAATTCAATTCAATTCAATTTTATTTATATAGCGCTTTTTACAACAAAGGTTGTCACAAAGCCGCTTTACAGGAAAAACAGGTCCACGCCTCTTATGAGCAGCACCACAGAGATGCCAATTTTATGGTGACACAGTGGCAAGGAAAAACTCCCTTTTAGAGGAAGAAACCTTGGAAGGAACCAAGACTCAGTCCGAGGAACCCATCCTACTCGGGTTGACACGCTCAGTACAAACAAACAACAAACAAATAACAGAACAAAAACAGTACAGAGAATTAATGTGAACTATGGCTAATATAACAGGTACTAATTTATGAATATAAGAATGTGATAGGCACAAACTATAGAGCTATGGCTAATACAGAAACAGATACTGAGTGTGTTAATGGTAATCAGTGCAGGGTTGCAGAGCCGGAGAACAACACAGCGGGCAGTGGAGAGCCAGGCTGGGAACATCAGGAACAGGGCATCTCCATACATGTAAAAGAGATAGATAGAGAAAACAGAAAGGAAAGGAAGAGAAAAAAAAGCAGAAGTTAGAAAGGTTGTGAAATAATTCTGATAAGTAGAAGGACAGGGCTGATTCCTGAAAGCTGGAACCACAGACGGACACATCCAGGAAGACCGGCCGGCCAGGCGTCTCAGCACATGTGAGAAAGATAGAGAGAGAGAACAGAGAGGGGAGGGAAGAGAAAGGGGTTAGAATGGTTTTATAAAACTCTGCTGGAGTGGGATGGGCACTGGTAGCAGCAGCTCAGGACATGGGGAGAGAAAGAGAAAGCAGATGATTAGGACAGGGTTTATATATGCTGGATAAGCTGTAAGAGGAAGAAAATTGTAATGAGACATTACTCAAAAGCTTGAGCAAATAGAAATGTTTTGAGTCTAGATTTAAAGATTGAGAGTGTGTCTGAGTCCCGTATATTAATAGGGAGGTTATTCCAAAGTTGGGGAGCTTTATAAAAGAACGCTCTTCCTCCTGCATAGTTTTTTCTAATACGCGGGACTAATAACAGGCCAGCGTCTTGGGAGCGGAGTGAACGTGGCGGATTGTAAGGAGTAAGGAGTTCCTGTAGATAATGCGGGGCCAGACCATTGAGGGATTTATACGTCAGGAGAAGTATTTTATAATCTATACGAAATCTAACAGGTAGCCAATGTAGGGATGAAAGAATAGGTGTAATGTGATCGAACTTTCTAGCTCTGGTAAGCACTCTCGCGGCTGCATTCTGAACTAGCTGGAGTTTATGAAGTAATTTATGTGGACTTCCAGCCAACAACGCGTTGCAGTAGTCCAGCCTGGAGGATATGAATGCATGTACCAGCTTGCATACTGCGGATTTTAGCTATATTTCTTAAGTGGAAGAATGCAATTTTGACTATTCTACATATGTGAGCATCAAACGAAAGAATTGGGTCAAAGATGACCCCAAGGTTTCTCACAGTTTTACCAGGTATAATTAAGTGACCGTCTGTGTCTACAGTATTAACATTTATGTTTTTATCAATATTAGGACCTAATAGAAGGACCTCAGTTTTATCAGAATTAAGTAAGAGAAAGTTGTGTGTCATCCAATTTTTAATGTCTTTAATACAGTCTGTTATTTGATTTATACAGAGCTCCTCGTTGGGTTTAGCAGATATGTAAAGTTGCGTGTCATCAGCATAGCAGTGAAAGTTAATACCATGCCTACGGATAATTTTACCCAGTGGTAGCATATAAAGAGTAAAGAGTAATGGACCCAGTACTGATCCCTGAGGGACACCATATTTTACTCTAGACTGATAGGAGCATTCATTGTTTAAATAAACACACTGGAATCGATCTTCCAGATAAGATCTGAACCAGGTGAGGGCAGATCCTTTAATTCCTATAAGATTTTCTAACCTATCAAGCAGAATAGCGTGATCAATGGTGTCGAAGGCAGCACTAAGATCTAGCAGTACAAGGATGGCAGTACTGCCCCTATCAAGAGCTGAAAGTAAATCATTAGTTACTCTAAGTAAAGCTGTTTCAGTGCTATGGTTTTGTCTAAATCCAGATTGAAAACCCTCATGAATACTATTATTTTGTAGATACAGGCCCAGTTGCTTAAACACTATTTTTTCTAGGATTTTGGCTACAAAGGGAAGATTAGAAATTGGTCTATAATTTGCAAGCTTACGGGGGTCCAGATTTGGCTTTTTGATAATGGGCTTAATGACAGCCAGTTTAAGAGAATTGGGTACATATCCCATGCTAAGGGATGAATTGACTATTTCTAGTAATGATTTTCCCACCTTTGGCAGTGCCTGTTTAAGTAATTGTGTGGGTACTGGATCTAATATACATGATGTAGATTTTGATGAGTTAATTACACTAAGTAAATCTTTTTCTGTAACCGGGCTGAAACACTCTAGGTGTGCATCAGAGCTGGAGCAGCATTCATCGATATCTATAGGTAAATTTTGGGAGTGATAATGAATTTTTTGTCTAATGTTATTGATTTTATCATCAAAGAACTTCATGAAATCATTACTATTAATGTCGGCAGGGATAACAGAGCTAGTTTGTTTTTGACTGCCGGTGAGTTTAGCCACAGTAGTGAAGAGGAATCTAGGATTGTCTCTATTTTTCTCAATTAACTCTGAGATATACTGAGATTTAGTTTTAATTAGGGCTTTTTTGTAGTCTGTGAGACTATGCTGCCATGCAAGCCGGAAGAATTCCAGTTTTGTGTGTCGCCATTTACGTTCAAAGTTACGAGCAGTTTGTTTTAATGTGCATGTGTGGTCGTTGTACCACGGTGCTAGCTTTTTATCCCGAATTTGTTTTGTTTTTGTCGGCGCTACGCGGTCCAGGTTAGAGCGGAGCACAGTTTGTAGATTTTCTGTTATGTGCTCAAGATCATGTTCATGGGACGGAAGGGAGATAGTTAAGTCGGGAAGATTATTTACAAATTCATAAGCAATTGAAGTTGTTATTTTACGCTTGCTGATATAGCGGGGCGGGAGGAGGATATTTTTATTAAAAACTATTTCAAACATAATTAAATAGTGATCGGATATTGAGTCATGTTGAGAAAGAGTAACTGTATTCTCAGCCTCTATACCCAGTGTCAAAACTAAGTCTAATGTATGACTACATCGGTGAGTGGGGCCAATAACATTTTGTTTGAAGCCTAGAGCATCTAAGACTGATTTAAACGCAATTTTAATTTTAAATCCATCCCTCCTCCTGGTGACCAGGTGCTAACGCTGTCCCCAGACAGTGTGAGGAGAGCATTCAGTAGGATCAATGCTCGAAAATCTCCTGGACCTGACAACATTCCTGGTCGTGTGCTGAAGGACTGTGCCTGGGAACTCGCAGAGGTTTATACTGACATCTATAACACCTCTCTGAGTCAGGCGGTGGTTCCCACATGCTTCAAAGCCACCACCATCATCCCTGTCCCTAAGAAGGCATCGCCATCCTGTCTCAATGACTATTGTCCGGTTGCACTCAACCCCATCCTCACGAAGTGCTTCGAACGACTAGTCATGCACCACATCAAGTCTTCACTCCCCCCCCTCCCTGGACCCCTACCAGTTCGCATTTCGGTCAAATTGCTCAACTGATGATGCCCTCACACACCTGGACAAGAAGAACATCTACGTCAGAATGCTGTTTGTTGAGCTCAGCATTGAACACAATCATCCCGCAACAGCTCATACACAACTGGACAGTCTGGGGCTGAGCACTTCACTGTGCAACTGGCTGTTGGACTTCCTGACTGGTAGACCCCAGGCAGTGCGGGTGGCAGCAACACATCCAGCATCACCACACTGAACGCCGGGGCTCCCCAAGGATGTGTGCTGAGCCCCCTCCTGTTCACTCTGCTGACCCACGACTGCACACCAGAACACACCTCCAACCTCTTCGTCAAGTTTGCGGATGACACGACGGTGGTGGGTCTCATCATCAACAACAATGAGTCACAGAAGCTAGGTGAGCCGCCTGGCCTCCTGGTGCAAACACAACAATCTCTCTCTGAACGCAGAGAAGACTAAGGAGATTGTTGTGGACTTCAGGAGAACTCACACACAGCACACTCCTCTGTCCATCAACGGAACTGCTGTGGAGAGGGTGAGCAGCACCAAGTTCCTGGGTGTGCACGTCACAGAGGACCTCTCCTAGAGCACCAACTCAGCATCACTGGCCAGGAAGGCAAACCAGCGTCTCTACTTTCTCCGCAAGTTTCACCGTGTGGTACGGGGCCTGCACAGCATCCTGCCGCAGGACCCTCCAGCGCATCATGAGAGCAGCTGAGAAGATTGTTGGCACCTCTCTCCCCTCCCTTCAGGACTTGTACAGCTCCCGCCTCACACGGAAAGCCCTCCGTCTGGCAGGAGATCCCTCCCACCCACTACACAGCTTCTTCAGCCTGCTGCCATCAGGGAGGAGACTGCGGAGTCTCGGGGTAAGGACCAGCAGACTGCGAGACAGCCCCATCCATCAGGCTGTGAGGATGCTGAACTCTCTTCCTGCTTTACCCCCCATCCCTATCCTGCCCCCAGCACACACTCACTCATCATCCAGATCCATCCCCCCCCCCACCCCCACCAACAAAGTACTGAACTCTGTACTAGTACACACACAGTACTAGAACTTTTGAAAACGGACCTGCACTACACACCAAATACCTGCACTACTGTTACACTGCACTGTCATACACACTTTAATTCCCCAAGAACTGTGAACTTTATGCACTCATTCACTTTACCAGCCTTAAGCTAGATACCATATTTGCACTATTGTTATACGGGTTCTATTTATACTGTCATTTCATCTCAATCACATTAATATTGCACTGTTATCTTCTGTCTTACAAATGTCTATTGTGTTCTTGTTGTATTGTACATATAGTGTCTCCCACTTATTTAGATTATATATCTATTTCTTTTTATTTCTATTTATATATTTTATTTCACCCCCACCACTACTGCACCTTGTTCTGTCTCATGTATGTCTGTGTCCCTGCTGTATTGTACACATAGTGTCTCCCTTTTTCTCTTCATTATCTATTATCTGTACTCGCTGTAAAAAATTGGGAAGGAGAGTAACGTAATTTCAATTCTATGTATGCCCTGTACATATGCAGTTTTGACAATAAAACTACTTGACTTGACTTGACTTACTGTAATTTCTACAGTACATAAATGATAAATACATTCTGTGTTGGGAAGGTTACTTTTAAAATGTAATCCCTTACAGATTACTGATTACATCACTCAAAATGTAATTTGTAACGTAATCATTTACATTACTTCAAGTGAGTAACGTAATCTGATTACTTTGGATTACTTACGATATTGTCGTTTTTTTAAGCCTGAATGAATGTAGCAACCACACATTGCATATTATTATTTTATTTTTCTTTCCAGTTTACAAATAGATAAACAAATAAAACAGCCTTTTTAATCACTCTATAAAAATACTTATGAAACCATTTCAACAAACAATTTTATGAAACTTCTATAAATTGATGATAAAACCATTAAAAACCAAACAATGTAACAATATTAAGCTATCTATTTGCAAGTTTGCCACTTTCTGCAGGTGGATTTTTTGCCAGGATTATCACATAACTCCTATGCTTTTCACAGTGGTTATGACTCCATTGCTAAACCTGAGTGGTAGAGAGGAGAGTGCAGAAAACTCCCCAAGTCTTCTCAGAAATGCAAATGTGAGGCTTCATGAAATAGTGTGTGGAAGTGCGCACATCCAATATTGCATCCAATTATGAAATAAACACTTTGCCGCAGTTCTCTGAGAGAATACCCTCATTTTTGTGTTTAATTTATTTATAAGCTCTGTTTTCACTCCCGCAGTTGTACAGTGGGCGGTGTTGTGCCAATTTTGTTCGCCAAGCGGGATTTGGATTCAGCAGGGAGTCGGCACAAACGCGCAGTGCGCAGCACCTAGCGGTCCGTGGTGTTAGTTTAAAGTGCTCGCGCTTGCCACAAAATACAACAGAACAACGCTGAGAAACTGCAGAATTCTGTATGGGATTAGAATATGAGCACAAGGAGATAAAAGAGAAACAGGAGATACAGTATCTGAGAACCTTTACCTGTGAGTAGCCCAGAACACGCAAATCTCTCTCTCTCTCTCTCTCTCTCTCTCTCTCTCGTTTGTTTCTTAGATTCATCTCTCTGATAAGATGTGTGAAAACTAATAAAAACTAGCAAGCCCACTCTAAAAACGGATTAAATGCCTCCGCGTTTGACTTGCAGCACTGTGTGTAGCTGTTCTAAAAAATCATTTAAATTAAATATTAGTTCTATGCTTCTATGTTAGTGTTATTCAAAATAATTCTGATCATATTTCACTCATTCAAACAGCCCAAAAACAGCCAGTTTTTTGGGCGGGTCAGACTCGGGCTCCTAATGACAGTTTATGGTTCGGGTCGGGTCGGGCTCATAATGACAGTTTATGGTTCGGGTCGGGTCGGGCTCATAATGACAGTTTATGGTTCGGGTCGGCTCGGGCCCATAATGACAGTTTATGGTTCGGGTCGGGTCGGGCTCATAATGACAGTTTATGGTTCGGGTCGGCTCGGGCTCATAATGACAGTTTATGGTTCGGGTCGGGTCGGGCTCATAATTACAGTTTATGGTTCGGGTCGGGTCGGGCTCATAATTACAGTTTATGAGGGCGGAGAGAGTCTGGCTGGATTTTTTGCCCAATCTAAGCTTTAGCTTGAGCGATGGATTAATTTTCTGTTGTTCTTATTAAAGTAGTGTATTATTATCTATATATTACAGTTTTTCTCTATTGCTTAAACACATTTCACAATACTGCCCCTCATTTTTCACAAACTCTAAACACAAAACACTTTTCTAAAGCTACGTACACACAACCTCACAGTCTCTTTTAAAAAAAAAACAGTTGCTCATATGCGCAAAACCAACCCATCACACCAAAACAGTTGCTTATATGCGCAAAACCAACCCATCACACCAAAACAGTTGCTCATATGCGCAAAACCAACCCATCACACCAAAACAGTTGCTCATATGCTCAAAAGCAACCCATCACACCAAAACAGTTGCTCATATGCTCAAAAGCAACCCATCACACCAAAACAGTTGCTCATATGCTCAAAAGCAAACTTTGACACCACAATACCGCTCAAGGCCTGCAAAAATGTACACACTACTGAGCATCATTTGTAGCATCAACGTTACATCACTCAGGGGTGGATTAAATATATTTTAAAGGGATAGTTCGGTATTTTTGACATGAGTCTGTATGGCATCATCATAACCAGTGTCGTGCATCCACACTGACTTACCCCCCACAGCGTCCTGTGAGCCGAGTTCTTGTCCAGTTTAGGTCAAAGCGAAAGTAGTCCGGCATGTTTGCTGGGGTCAGGAAAATAACTCCTTTTTCTTCCCAAAGCAGTACGTGTTCAAAAGAGTGATTTATTTACATCACAAAAAACTAACCCTGCAAAAGTCACGCCTCGTAAATCACTTGGGTCCTACTTTCTCTCGTTCCATATCAATGCGCGCGGCGCTGCAACACAGAACAACACAGAACAAGTTGACGCGTGCGCAGCTCGCTGTCAGAATGACGCGCACTGATACGAAATGAGAGAAAGTAGGACCCAAGTGATTTACGAGGCGTGACTTTTGCAGGGTTAGTTTTTTGTGATGTAAATAAATCACTCTTTTGAACACGTACTGCTTTGGGAAGAAAAAGGAGTTATTTTCCTGACCCCAGCAAACATGCCGGACTACTTTCGCTTTGACCTAAACTGGACAAGAACTCGGCTCACAGGACGCTGTGGGGGTAAGTCAGTGTGGATGCATGACACTGGTTATGATGATGCCATACAGACTCATGTCAAAAATACCGAACTATCCCTTTAAGACAAAGTAAGGCTTCATTTTTAGATACATACATTTTAGACCTTTTAAGGATCTGGAGATACACTATCAAATACTCATGCAGTGAATCAATACACTGATGCATAACATTAAATTCTGTTTTATTTTTTTTGTATAAAATATTAATAACATTTTCTGGATAAGAAAACTGCTGACAGGTTTTTTTTTTTTGGATCGACTATGCCTTTAATATAACAGGTACAGGTCTAAATTGTGTATGGTAGTAATTAGTAGCATTGTTTGTGATTGTGGGATTGACTAGCTGTTGATTTTGCTGTATAATACTGTATATTGTTTATGACTCTGACTATGTAGGTTACAGTGTGGTATGTTCTACATTAGCTGGTGTAATGTATTCAGTGTTGGGAAGGAATGGATTACATGTAATGGCGTTATGTAATCCTTTACAGTTACTGCTTCAGTAAGTGGTAATCAGATTACCGTTACTCTGCTTAAATAAATGGATTACATTTCAGTACTTTCCTATTTTTGGTATTCCAATCCAACACTGACAAAACGCAAATCACATTCACATAAATCACGACATCAGAATATTCTATGATTCACAACCTCCTGGTCATGTTGGGTAGGCGTCACTCACGTCAGACACCCTCACCTGTTTATCAGACAGTGCTAGTCCGCGCAATTAGAGCTTAGATCGGGCCCAAAAAATTCGACCCGACCCAGCCCGTGCACGTTCTGCCCGAGCCCAACACACCCCGAACCATAAACTGTCATTATGAGCCCGACCCGACCCGAACCATAAACTGTCATTATGAACCCGACCCGACCCGAACCATAAACTGTCATTATGAGCCCGACCCGACCCGAACCATAAACTGTCATTATGAACCCGACCCGACCCGAACCATAAACTGTCATTATGAACCCGACCCGACCCGAACCATAAACTGTCATTATGAGCCCGACCCGACCCGAACCATAAACTGTCATTATGAACCCGACCCGACCCGAACCATAAACTGTCATTATGAGCCCGACCCGACCCGAACCATAAACTGTCATTATGAACCCGACCCGACCCGAACCATAAACTGTCATTATGAACCCGACCCGACCCGACCCGAACCATAAACTGTCATTATGAGCCCGACCCGAACCATAAACTGTCATTATGAGCCCGCCCCGACCCGAACCATAAACTGTCATTATGAGCCCGCCCCGACCCGAACCATAAACTGTCATTATGAGCCCGCCCCGACCCGAACCATAAACTGTAATTATGAGCCCGACCCGACCCGAACCATAAACTGTCATTATGAGCCCGCCCCGACCCGAACCATAAACTGTCATTATGAGCCCGCCCCGACCCGAACCATAAACTGTAATTATGAGCCCGACCCGACCCGAACCATAAACTGTCATTATGAACCCGACCCGACCCGAACCATAAACTGTCATTATGAGCCCGACCCGACCCAAACCATAAACTGTCATTATGAGCCCGTGATGGGTTGGTTTTGGTTGGTTTTGCGCATATGAGCAACTGTTTTGGTGTGATGGGTTGGTTTTGCGCATATGAGCAACTGTTTTGGTGTGATGGGTTGGTTTTGCGCATATGAGCAACTGTTTTGGTGTGATGGGTTGGTTTTGCGCATATGAGCAACTGTTTTGGTGTGATGGGTTGGTTTTGCGCATATGAGCAACTGTTTTGGTGTGATGGGTTGGTTTTGCGCATATGAGCAACTGTTTTGGTGTGATGGGTTGGTTTTGAGCATATGAGCAACTGTTTTGGTGTGATGGGTTGGTTTTGCGCATATGAGCAACTGTTTTGGTGTGATGGGTTGGTTTTGAGCATATGAGCAACTGTTTTGGTGTGATGGGTTGGTTTTGAGCATATGAGCAACTGTTTTGGTGTGATGGGTTGGTTTTGCACATATGAGCAACTGTTTTGGTGTGATGGGTTGGTTTTGAGCATATGAGCAACTGTTTTGGTGTGATGGGTTGGTTTTGCGCATATGAGCAACTGTTTTGGTGTGATGGGTTGGTTTTGAAAAGAGACTGTGAGGTTGTGTGTACGTAGCTTTAGAAAAGTGTTTTGTGTTTAGAGTTTGTGAAAAATGAGGGGCAGTATTGTGAAATGTGTTTAAGCAATAAAGAAAAACTGTAATATATAGATAATAATACACTACTTTAATAAGAACAACAGAAAATTAATCCATCGCTCAAGCTAAAGCTTAGATTGGGCAAAAAATCCAGCCAGACACTCTCCGCCCTCATAAACTGTAATTAAGAGCGCAGATCTGATTTAAAATCCATATTTTTAGTAAGTAACGTTACAGCAATAAAACAGAGCTGTTTTAATGATCTTAAGAAACAGTACAGCACGGAAAAAAAGCCTTTTTTCTTTTACGAAACTATGACAGCGCTAGTCACAGTTTCACCTCAGTGAGGGACGAGGACGTGAATCACTTATCTAACCAGCCTGTACTGATTTCTGCCCCCAATAATTCTTTCAATAACCTCCAATAGCCTTTAATAGTCTTCAGTAGCCTTTAACAGTCTAACAGCAGCGCTAACTGACCTGTTTTTAATGTTATATGTCTTAAATTATGATTAATCATCTACTTTCTAATATTTTAGTAATACTTTTTTATTTAGGGGTCCTGGGATACATTTCAGGTGCTGGAATTCCACTAAAAAGGGCTAACGATGTCCATGCACTTTACATTAACATCTGAAATCTGCACTATTTTACTCTTAATTCCTTTAAATTAACAAAATCACTGTACAGAAATTTACACTGTAATACAATCAGCACCATTTCAGTCTCACATACATAACAATAATAAAATAAACAGCTTTTAAATATAAAACTCATATAAAGCTCATCTTACTGAGGATAAACACTTTAGAGGCTGCATCCATCTTTTCATTCTCTGATAAAACTGATCCAGAACAGGCTTATCTTGGACTGTGGTGTTACACAATGCTTCATGAAGCTTTCAGTGTAAAGTCTGGATGTTTCACTGGATACAGAGATTAAAGCAGTGTCCTCACTAAAATCACTAGAGTCACATTATAACAGTAACTGAAGCTTCGTTACGTCACTGAATCCACTGTGAAGATTCAGATCATCCCGCTTTATTCCACTGACTGAAATTTTATTACCTTATTTACTCGGTTTTCACACCTATCCTTTATAAATATAAATATAAATCTATAACTTGTGACAAACGCACAGTAAACATAACATCACATTAAATGTTTTTATTTTTTAAATGTTTGTCTTTTTATGTGGAAGTGCTGTGTTTACCTCTAATTCCTAATTTAGGTAGCATTTTACAGTACATTATAATATTCCTTATCCAGCGAACTTTCATCCTTATGACCTCACTCATGTTTTTTGGAGTTTTCTAGGCGTGCACGCTGTATTTTTAAACTTTTTGGACTGTTTATTTGGCCCAAGGCGGGAGGATTTAATCTTCAGTGCTGCAGAACTTCTTTTGGGACTTTCTTCCCTGCGCGTTCAACTTTCGTTGCTGATCTGGTGAGCTAAAGGGTAATGAGAGACCGCCGCGTCTCTCTCGCGCTGTAAACCGGACTTCTCTCGCTCTCTCTCTCTCTCCCGTGCGGAATAATGGATTATGGACATTTGTGACTGTGGGACAATTTAGTAGCTTAGTCCAATCGCTCCCTCTATCTCTTCTCTCTCTCTCTCTCTCTCTCTCTCGCTCTCTTGCCTCTCTCGCACACACACACACACACACACACTTTTTGTATGGATATATGATGTTTGATGCTGAGATCGCCGTATCTCGGATTTATTTGGTGGAGTGGGGGGGGTTTGTAATTAGCGCTGTGCTATGGAGTTGGGTTGTGTAAATAGGGTGTAGTTTTTGTGGATAACTCTGTCCAACATTTATTAAATCATGCTGCACTGCACTCTGATTGTGGTTGGCTCCTCGACCTTAGAAGGTGTGATGTAGCAGTGGGTAGTGAGTTTCTTTTTATTAAGGTTCTTACCTTAAGGAATTCTATTATTAATATTAATATACCCATACTATTCGTTACAACTGATATATTTTATGTCCGAACCCATCAGTGCCATCTGATCACATATTCTGAGGTGATCAATAAAAAGAAGATAAATCCTAATCCCAACACAGCACAACACATTCAGTTTTAGAATAAAAAGCTGTAATTAAATTGTGCAGATTGTAATTGTAAATGTAAGGGAATATAATTTGTATTATTTATTATCTTTGTCTGTGGTTAATAAGAAACACAGAATAAAGTCAGTGAAACGTTTATTTAATGGTTTAAAGATGAAACTGGTTTATTTTAGTTGTAATAAAGGTTTATTAGTGTGAATGAGCTTCAGTGAAACGGAATAAATCTTGTAGGAAATGAAACTGGACAGTAGAAGCAGCGTAGAGACGAGTATCAGAAGCTTCACTGAATCATTTTCTGATTAAACTGCTTCAGCTGTGTTAATGATCCAGAATAATAATAATAATAATAATAATAATAATAATAATAATAATAATAATAATAATAACTAAATAATAATAATAAACTAACAGTTGTAACCAGATAAATCTAATCTAATCTAACTCAATAAAGAAATTCAATATTAATAGTTCCTGTTGATTTTTACTGAACATAATTTAACCTTTTTCAGTCATTATAGTTACATTTAAATCATAACCAGTAGACAGAACAGATAAAAACAAAGTACCATTGTTCTCACCAAGAGAAACTTAGCTACCTGCTATCTCTAAGTCTAAGCCAAACGTCTGTTCAACGCTCCACATGGCTATTTTCTTCAAAGTCAAGCTTTTAACAGGCAGATACAGACAGAAAAGATACAAGTGACCAGTTCTTTTTTCACAAACTGTGTACAACTTTTTTCTGGACCAAGAATAAAACGTATTCCCAGAGGGATTCCCAGGGCAGAACCCCTTTCCTCTACAGGGAATGGTAAAATTACCTCCAAATCATGTGAGGATGACAAAGACTGTATATCCCCTATAATATTCATCACATGAGACTGAACATTAAACAAATGGGCTAGTAAAGTGTATAAAAGGACGGGACTCTTATTGTGACGTTCTAGCTCCGGTAAATCTTAATTGTGCCTGATTCACTTACCTGTTCCAGAAACAGAACTGACCACATTTAGTAGGCTCAGAGTTAAAGTTAGGAGCTGACCTTCATCCAAGTTAATCTTAGTTCTTCAAGTCTTCATAGTACATTTTCTCACAGTCAATGATGAAACGTAAGTCATGCTGTTGTGTTTTTGCATGTATCTCCGTTTCTGTTTACTCCTTTATCCGTATATATGCTGAGCTAGTCAGGATATTGTCTGGATGTATTGTGTAGCCTACATTTCCTAACATGTCTTAAGGTGTAGAGTATAATCCCTACATGTTTCTAAGTTACATGTTATAAGTGTTTTAGCACTATCTGCCTCGATGTTATGTGAGAATATTTCGAGTAAAAGTTTCTTTGTCCTCGTGAAATACACGTCACGTGCGTGCTCTAGTTGCGCTACCTAATTTGGCCACTAGGGGGCTTCAGAGACTGTTTAATAGCTGTTCTATGACTGAGCTGTTCTCTTTATTAGAAATTCCCAGTGATTCAAGTTTGCATTGTAAAAGAAGTGTGGCACTTATGTACTTTATGTATGTAAAGTAAATGCAGACCTTTATTTTTATTTTATAGTGCCTTATTTCTTATTGCTATTTCTTTTCTTTTCCTTTCCAGACTGTAGATGTATATGTAAACCTTAAAGGGGATGTCCAGTAAATGTGAATGTGAACCTGTGAATACACGTGAATACATGTGAATTCAGATCTGAGCTTCTTCAGTAAATGTTATCATCACCTTTAAAAATAAACCTCATCGTCTCCTCATCATTCCCCTACCTGGCATTCTAATCGATGCCCCATCTTGGATAACTCCTAACACCTAAACGAACCTCATATCCCTATAGCCTTCCCAATATAAAGTTTAATGAATTTTAAATGCATTTTTCTTGTAAAATCCAGAAAATATTTATACTGTAAATTTAAATTTGCAGCAAATTATATCATTTTCCTTTGCATCTCTGTTCTAACATACTGATGAATATTGAAATACAGTATTTCATATTCATAAAGCTGAAACACAGCTGTAGCTTTAGAATGTAACAATTGCTCATGTATTATTGCACACGTGAAATGTAGTCAGTTAATGTAATTGTTGACTAAAAAGAAAAAAAAAAAACATAAAAATATCTGTAAATAATTATCAGTAAAAATGTTAGAAAGGTTAATTCTAGATTTGTTGTTGAAAAACTTCACTCTATAGTCACCAAGAGTTCAGGAAAAGGTGTGCTTTTTGGTGTTTTTTGGTAATACTCAGTGTCGAGTGTGCAGCACAGCACAGAGCCATTGTCCTCCTTAATTAAGCCATATAAGCATAATAAGCATATGAGCTGGTGTTTATTCATGGGTTATTAGTGAGTTTTGAGACTTTGTTGTTGGGGAAAGTGAGGTGTCCCTTTGTATTGCAGATTTGATATATTACTTAAGTTTAAAGCATTTTGAATACCATTATGGTAGACAGAACACAGTGAGTCTATTTTATCTATCAGTTAAGATAGATCTTTGTTAGCTCTGCATGATCAGTGTTTTTATGAAGCTTTTAGAGGAAAGTTAATGTATTTGGAGTGAAAGAAAATACAGAGCATATGATTGTCCTCCTATAAAGCGATCCTCGTCGATCCTTTTTTTAACTTCGATGCTCAAGACCATGACGTAATTTCGATCGATTTCGATAAAATATCGAAATCGTGACACCCCTAGTGTAAACTGAGAATGAACTTCACAACTTCCTTGTTTCTTCCTGACTTCAGAGTCCAAAGTAAAAGGCGTTGTGCCAAAATCCGACTCCACTTGGCGTACAGCACATCACACAGCAGTATGACCACAAACACTTAGACTGGGAATTAATTTATTTACTGTAACAGTAGATTAACCCTAATGTATGAACAAAAATAAAGGGGGGGGGGGAGCGGCTGGGGGTTGATGTATGCGAAAGGAATTCAGATTATGACAGAGAGCTAGAAATCATCACAACACCTGACAAAGCAACTCCCCATATAACTAACACTCTACAAATTAATATGAAGTGTAGAGAGACTCCACTCACGGTGACAGAGTGTAGTAAAGTTCTTTATGCCGCTCACTAAACTACTGAGTGAAACCAAAACTAACTGGATTTAATACTGTATTTACATTGTAGCAAGGACATGAACCTTGGTGCGAACTCTGGTCCACAGAGTTTTAGAGGAAAGACCACAAAGCAGTAGACTGCAGTAAACAAGCCAAGAAGAAAAAAAGGAATGCCACAGGATCTCAGCAGCTTTTACGGAATGCAGAGCAGTCTAGCAATGTTCTGAAGATGTAAAAACACAGATTATGTCAGAGATTTAATATGTGCTGCTAAGACTTGGGTCAAACACAGAAACACAAGGAGTAACACAGAAACCCACCAACAGAATCACAACAGGAGTAAAGGCATAAAGGAGCTGATCAGTAAGGACACGGATTAGAGCTGTCTGTACTGTGATGACCGCGGGAACCTGGCTAAAACTTCTCAAATAGGTTATTATTGATCAGATTATCTTGCATTTGTAAAGCAACTTCCATATCCAGAGCTTTAGAGAGAACTGGTCAGTTTGAAATTGGGCTACAGTTTACTCAGACTGAGATGTCTAGACCTGGCTTTTTAAGAATTGGTATAACAGCAGACAATTTCAGAACACTGGGGACACAGTTAGTAGTAAGAGAGGATATTGAGATGGGATACAGGTACAGAGATTTCAGCAAGACAGATTCAGAAATGAGGTGAGGCCAGATCAAGTAGGCAAGATAAATATTTAGATTGGGCAATTTTATAGATAAGTATAGAAGTTTAGAAAAGCAGTGCATTTTTTTAGAGGAAGAGGAAACTGCAGGAGTGAGAGGTTGAAGCTCATTAGTGACAGTGTAAAGAGTCGTTTAGGATCATGACCAGAAGCTTTTATTAATAGAGAATAATAAACAGGCATTTACTGCAGCTTTATATTTCAGCATGTTGTCAGAGAAGAAAAAAGTGAATGAACGTGTGAACCAGTTTTATTATAAAGATGCTCAAAACGTCTGGAAACACAGTTCAGGGTAAAGCAGGGCATTTGAGTTGTTTACAGACAGATCCCTCAAACAGGTGATACGCTCACCATGTGACCAGACCAGTAATTTGCACTGCTCACAGTAGACATGCACTGTAAAGCCCTCTATTAATACAGTGGGGAAAATTACAATCTCCACTTTTAACCTAGCACACACACACACACTGAGCAGTGAGCACACTCAGAACACACACAGTGATATTGTGGAATATTGTGAGCACCCAGGAGCAGTGAGGATTAAGGGCAGAACCGTGTCGTTGATGGAGCGCTGCTCTAACCACTGAGCCACCACTGCTCATATTCCAGTAATTCTACATGCTGCTGTTGCCCTGTATATGTGGAGAATGTACTGTAACTCTTTGACTGTAAATGTAATGGATGCAGGAGTTTATATAGCTGTTATTCTTCTATTTAACTGATCACTTAAAGGATTATCCTCCTCGCTCAATGAGATAAAACTGCATTCAGAATGGCCTCAATAGCACTGCTTTCTGAATGTGTTCTACTTTGATTGAGCTATTAATCGGAATATTGTCTAATTATGATATTTAGCACAATATAAAATTGTAATTTTAGGTCTGAGTGAATCATATCAGAAGAAATGAAATCATTTACATTCAATTCAGGAATACAGACTATTATATACAGGAGACAGGTGTGTTTGTCACATCTTTTCAGCGAATAAGAAGATAAAACTGTTGGGAGCACATTGTTACATATTTTTTATCAAACATTCCTCCTTCAGCTGCATTCTCCATTATCTGGTCCAGGGTGTGAATTATCAGTCTTATTTGGTTACTGTAATTTCTACAGTACATAAATAATACAAATATTACACCAGCTAATGTAGCACATACCACACTGTAACCTTCATAGTCAGAGTCATAAACAATATACAGTATTATACAGCAAAATCAACAGCTAGTCAATCCCACAAACACACACCCAATAGAATAGAATAAAACTTTAATGTCCCACCAAGGCGGGAAATGTTTCTCTGGTTTCACCATACAAAGGACAATTAAGTAACAAACACGTCCATAAAAACAAAACAAACAACATATGAGTAAATAACAATAACACTGCTATAAATAATAAACATGTACAAACCAGGTACAACTTCCAGGTACAACATCCTTTATTTAGGGTTGTTGGGATACATTTTAGGTGCTGGAGTTCCTCTAAAAAGGGCTATAAATGTCCATGCACTTTACATTAACATCTGAAATCTGCACTATTTTACTCTTAATTCCTTTAAATGATCAAAATCACTGTACCAAATTTCACACTGTAATACAATCAGCACAATTTCAGTCTCACATACATAACAATTATAAAATAAACTTTTAAATATAAAACTCACATAAAGCTCATCTTACTAAGAATAAACACTTATTACACATTTCAGCAGTAAAAGCACAGAGAAGCTGATGTTTTTTATAGAGGCTGAATTATAGAAAAAGCTGCAGCAGAGCAGCTAAACTATACAGCTGAGTTCTGTATTAAAACAGCAGGAGAACAGAAACACAAACCCACTTTAAAACCTTTAACCTGCTGCTGAAATAAATCCTTTATTAAAACACTGAATTACAGATCATATAAAAGTACAGAGAGTGAGATTCTCCTTCTGAACCCATTAGAACAGACCCTATGCTAAGCTAAGCGGCTAATGTATTCTCCATCTTTTCATTCTCTGATAAAACTGATCCAGAACAGGCTTATCTTGGACTGTGGTGTTACACAATCCATCGACACCCATCAGTGCCATCTGATCACATATTCTGAGGTGATCAATAAAAAGAAGATAAATCCTAACCACCACAACACATTCAGTTTTAAAATAAAAACCTGTAATTAAATTGTGCAGATTGTAATTGTGAATGTAAGGGAATGTAATTTGTATTATTTATTATCTTTGTCTGTGGTTAATATAAAATGGAGAATAAGGTCAGTGAAATGTTTATTTAATGGATAAAAGATGAAACTGGTTTATTTTAGTTGTTATAAAGGTTTATTAGTGTGAATGAGCTTCAGTGAAACAGAATGAATCTTGTAGGAAATGAAACTGGACAGTAGAAGCAGCGTAGAGACGAGTATCAGAAGCTTCACTGAATCATTTTCTGATTAAACTGCTTCAGCTGTGTTAATGATCCAGAAGCTTGGTAATGGTCATCACTAGTGTAAAGCTGTAGCAGTGAGGATGTAGAAAAGCACATTTCATAGCTCTATAATGAGGGAAAGCAGCACAGAGCTCAGTGTATCTCCAGCCTGCAGTAAAAGCTTTATTCTGAAGTGTTTAGCAGCAGCCAGAGGCTGGAGTTTCCTGCTGATTCAGAATAAGAGCGTCCTCTGCAGGGGGAGAGGAGTATCACCTATTAGCCTCAGCTGGATCAAACTCAACTATTAACCAAACTAATAAAACTATAATAATAACTAAACTAACATTTATAACCAGATTAATCTAATCTAATCTAACTCAATAAAGAAATTCAATATTAAAAGTCCCTGTTTATTTTTACTGAACATAATTTAACCCTTTTTTAGTCATAATAGTTACATTTATCACAGGTAATAATAACCAGTGTTACTGTGGTCAGTAATATTACTATAGTACAGTCCTCTGATTTAAATCACTGTTATACAGGTAATGATGTTTAGATTTATATACTTTAACCAAATCAATATTTTACCCTTTCAATCATTTAAACCATCAAATCATTACCAGAACAAACTGTATTTATTATTTATTTAATTTGTATTTAATTTAGTAAATATTGTTTACTATGTGTTTACTGTTTTACTAGTTTAATATGTGTATATTTTGATTAGTTATATATTATTTAATAATTAATTAACCACAAGGATGTTGCTGAGAACACAAAATATGCATTAACGCGTTTGTGCGTGTGTGTGTGTGTGTGTGTATTTGTGTGTGTAGAGTGGAGCATGGAGGGAACATCAGATTGAAAACAGGACTAAAGAAATGTAAGTACACACACACACACACACACACACACACACACTCATACACACAAAAATACACACACACACACACTCATACACACAAATACACACACACACTCATACACACAAAAATACACACACACATACACACATAAATACACACACACTCATACACACAAAAATACACACACACATACACACATAAATACACACACACATACACACATAAATACACACACACTCATACACACAAAAATACACACACACATACACACATAAATACACACACACACATACACACATAAATACACACACACTCTCATACACACACAAATACACACAAACACTCACACACAAAAATATACACACACAAAAATACACACACACACATACACACAATCATACACACAAAATACACACACTCTCATACACACAAACACTCATATACACCAACACACACACACACACTCACACTAATACACGCACACACCCTCATACAGACTCACGCACACACTCAAATACACTCATACAAATATACACAAAAACCAGCACTCAAAAATATGGGAGGTAAATTCTACCAAACATTAAACACTAAAATGAAAATGTAAATACCGTTTTGCGCTTTCTTTTACCAAACATGTGAAAATTTTATGACAAAATAAAAAAAAATAAATAAATCTTTGCATTGCAAAATTTGCAATTAAAGGTGTCAAAATAAAAAGGTAAAGGGAGATTAGCGCTGTCTGCTGGAGATTTACTTTTCATTTCTTATTTTTCTTTTTTTGTTTTTATCTTCAGCAGCAAATACATGTAAATTAACAGTAGGTGGAGCTACAGCTACTGAACCTCCGGAAAAAACCCAAATTCATTTAATACCTGAGAAATGAAAAGTAAATCACCAGCAGACAGCGCTAATCTTCCTTTACCTTTTTATTTTATAAATAAAAACGCTACCATTGCATTTAGATTTTAGTTTTGATATTTATTATTCTTTTATTTTTCTTTTTACAAATAGCTTTTTTATTTTAGATTTGAGTGTAAAATACCCGTATGGTGATGAAGATGAAATGACAGCATTTTGTATTTAAATGTTATTTTTGTCACATGTGACTCGTGCTCAAGTGAAAAATTAAATTTCACACGTTTGTGAAAAGAAATTTCATTTTAATTTTTCATTTGATTTATTTTTGGTAGCATTTACCTCCCATTCAAACACACACACACACACAAACATACACACACACATACACACACACACACACACACATTTAAACACACACAATCACACACACACAAACATACACATACACACACATTTAAACACACATTTAAACACACACAATCACACACACACACACAGACACACACAATCACACACACACATTTAAACACACACATTCAAACACACACACACACACATTTAAACACACACATTCAAACACACACACACACACACACATTTAAACACACACAATCACACACACACACATTTAAACACACACACACACATTTAAACAAACACAATCTCACACACACAGACACAATCACACACACACACACACATTTAAACTAACACACACACACAAACACACACATACACACACAATCACACACACACACACACATTTCAACACACACAATCACACACACACAATCACACACACACACACACACTCTCTCTAATGTGTGTTCTTGTGTTCAGACGGCTGTGATCTCACACTGGATCCAAACACAGCGTACAGACTCCTCTCTCTGAGTGAAGAGAACAGGAGGGTGGAGTGTGGAGTGGAGCAGCAGTATCCTAATCATCCAGAGAGATTTGATTACTGGGAGCAGGTTCTGAGTAGAGAGAGAGTTACTGGACGCTGTTACTGGGAGGCTGAGTGCAGCGGAGAGAGAGGAGCTGTTGTAGCTCTGAGTTATAAAACCATCAGCAGGAAAGGACTCGGTTCAGACTCTCTGTTTGGAGGGAATGAAAAGTCCTGGATTCTGGAGATCATTAATAACAGATACTCTGTTCATCACAATAATAACAGAACTGCTCTCCCTCCTCCTCCCTCTCCCTCTAACAGAGTAGGAGTGTATGTGGACTGTCCTGCCGGCACTCTGTCCTTCTACACCATCTCCTCTCATACACACACACCCTCCTCACACACACACACACACACCCTCACACACACCCTCCTCACACACACCCTCACACACCCAAACACTCACACACCTACACACATTCTACACCACATTCACTGAACCGCTCTATGCTGGGTTCAGACTTGTTTATACTGGCTCCTCAGTGCGTCTGTGTGATATAAAATAGTGTGTGTGTGTGTGTGTGTGTTTGTTTATGACTGTGTGTGTATGTGTGTGGGCGAGAGATAGATTGTGAGTGATGGTGTTTGTGTGAGAGTGTGTATGTGCTTTTGTGTGTGTGTCTGAAAGAGAGAGAGAGAGAGAGAGAGAGAGAGAGTGTGTGTGTGTGTGTGTGTGTGTGTGTGTGTGTGTGTGTGAAAGAGTGTAAGTGTGCATTAGTATATGTCTGAGACTGTGTGTGTTTGTGTGAGAATGGGTGTTTGTGACTGTGTGTGTGTGTGCATTTTGTGAAAGAGAGTTTGTGTGCACTTATCAAATCTTCATCATAATAATATACAATTAAATTGTTTATGTTAATATATTGTGATTCTGAGTTTATAATTTATTATTGGTAATTAAATGATTATGATTGTAAATATATTGTGTATGATTGTGAGTTAATCGTTTAGGAACAGTAAATATTATAAATATAAATAGGACAGATATCAGTGAACAGAAGCTCTGAAGATCTCAGTGCTTTTTAAGCTTCATCACAGAAATCTGTTATATGAAATGATTATGAGCGTCCTGTATCTGATATCTGAGAATATTCTGTACAGAAACTGATAATCTGATATTAAATTCTTCTTCAGATGTGAGATTATCATGTGCTGTGTTCAGTTTACCTCAGAAATCTGATGATGGATCTGGAAATTACATTACACCTGCATTCCAATTAAACATCACAATAATTTACACAATTTCAAAATAAAAGGTTTTTATTGTTAATGAAAATGAACAAAATAATGAAACTGCAATTGAAAAAATTGTAATTTAAGTAAAAAAAAAACAGTAATTAAAAGAAAAAACTCCATTTGCCAGAGAGAATAGAGGTGTTAAAATAAATGTAGGACACTGACATCAGACTCACTGAATATGAAAAAGAAATAAAATAAACTAAGAAAAGAAAGTTTATAAGAGATAAAAATGACTATAAAACTGGATACGTACAGTGGCATGAAAAAGTATTTGCCCCTACAGATTTATTTTGTTTTTGATTTTTTGTCATACTGATATTTTTCAGATTATTAAACAAACTTTAATATCAGACAAAGATAACCTGAGTAAATATAAAAAGCATTTTTTAAATGATAATTGTATTTATTAAAGTAAAAAAAACA
The DNA here is from genome assembly GCF_023375975.1 of Astyanax mexicanus. NCBI lineage: Eukaryota > Metazoa > Chordata > Actinopteri > Characiformes > Acestrorhamphidae > Astyanax > Astyanax mexicanus. The sequence goes on along the minus strand of NW_026040043.1, from coordinate 4,107,758 downwards.
TTCAAACTAATCTAGTCCTGTGTGAAAAAGTATTTCCCCCTAATAACTTAGTTGTGCCACCCAATCAAGCTTTAATGATAACTGATAATGAGTCTTTCTCATCTCTGTGGAGGAATTTTGTTCCACTCTTCTTTACAGAATTGTTTTAATTCAGACCCATTGGAGAATAAACATCCTGTTTAAGAGCATCTACAGCATCTCAATCAGACTTTAACTAGACCCTCCAAAACCTTAATTTAGTTTTTTTAAGCCATTCAGAGGTGATGTGTTAAATGATGATGTGTTAATTTTACACCAGATGTAAAGGAAAACACACCTTCCAAAAAGTTCCACTTTTGTCTCTTCAGTCCAAAGAATATTTACCCAAAGTTTTGAAGATCATCAAGATGTTAGTTGGTAAAAGTTAGACGGGCCGTTGTGTTCTTTTTGGTCAGCAGTGTTTTTTTTATCTTGGAAGACTTCACCCAGTCTATTTCTTATTATTGAATCATTAAAACTAATCTTAACTGAGGCAGGTAAGACCTACAGTTCTTTAAATGTTGTTCTGGGTTCTTTTGGGATCTCCTGGATGAGTTGCTCATGCCCTTTTGGAGTAATTTTGGTCGGCCGGTCACTCCTGGGAAGGTTCACCAGTGTTCAGTGTTTTCTCCATTAGTGAATAATAGCTCTCACTGTGGTTCTCTGGAGTCCCAAAGCTTTAGAAATGACTTTATAACCTTTTCCAGACTGATAGATTAGCAATGACTTTGTTTTCTCATCTGTATTTGAATTTCTTCAGATGAGGGTATAATAATGTGCTGCTTTTTGGGATATTTTGTCTGCTTCATGTTGTCAAACAGGTTATTTTTAAAATATTTCCTGATTCACAGATCAGGAAATATTAAGAGGTTAAATAACTCTAAGTAACGCATTACTGACATCACTGATTTTGTACCACTTTGGGATGCCTTAAGTACCACCACTGGTACAGGTACCACTGTACAAAATAATTACTAGTAGATTTTCTACAAAAAAATTCCCCATTTCTTCCAAAATTTTCCCTTGGGGATCAATAAAGTATCTATTTATCATCTATCAATTCTACAGTGTTATGGTTCTGTACAGATGCATACAGTGCTGCATTTGTCCTGCAGATGTCACCATTACCCAGAGTTAGAAGTGAATACCAGTACAGTACAGGGCATGGAAATATTTTCGCATTTACTATATGACACTTAATGGCACACTAGGTAGGATTTCCTTAATTTTTGAACTTTTTAAAGAAATGAAATTACAGCTTGAATCTCACTGCAGCGCTGCATTGAGGTGTAATAGGAGGAATAGCGGTGCTCTCGTGTCTGTGCCAGAGCTCCTCCTGTAAAGGCCCTGTCCCACTGCGATTGCGTCTAAATATCCACTAAAGTACGTCCAAATTCATCAGAAAACACTGCGTCCACTGAGTGAACGCGCTGCGTCCAAATTACATCCATATTCCATCTAAATTGAAGTTGGACGCCGACTTCCAAATTTGTACGTCGACTTCCAACTATATATGGTTGTTTTTTCTAGTGAATCATCATTTCTTCTTGAGCTACAAGGGAGAGCACATCTATTCTCTTCTACACAACCATGGACCACAGATTCCTTGCAGTGATGGTGCAGCAGCAGAACATACTCCTCCATGTGCTGGACCAGACCGGGAGGAGGAGGAGGCGGCAGCAGGAGAGGACTGTATGGGCGGCGGCCGTCTTAGCGGAACCCTTCCTCTTGTCTGGCATCTTGGAAAGTGTGGAAAAGCGATGGACGCCAGAAAAATATTTTTATGCACGTCGACGTCCACCTGTACGTGCCGTCCAAATATCCACTAAAATACGTCCGTACTGCGTCTAAATATCCACAAAATTACTACAAAAACCCGCCATTTGGAGTTGGTTAATTCTTTACAGAAGCTAACTAGTAGTGATGGACACAGTAGCTCTTTTAGATTAACTAAATCATTAGAATCCGTTCACTAAAAATATTCGTTCAAAAGATTCGTTCATTCGTGTGATTTGCATTAGCGATCGCAAAGTGTAAAATATGGCTGTTTGTAAGCTTAGCTTGCAGTAAATTGCCCCAAACTGAAATATACATTTTAGTCTACATATATATATAACTTTACCTAGCCTATTCAATTTACTCTCTGCTGTTCCCTTCAAACCCTCCTACATACCTTTCAAATCATCATTAATACTCCTCCATGCCATCTTGTCTCCTGTGCCTGGCCATTTAATTTTGGATCTTTGACCGATTCCTTTCTCCCTACCCATCCGCTTTCTGTTAGCCTTTAACCTATCAACACCTCCTTCATCCTCCACTCCTTCTGTGCTTGAGTTAGCCTCCATAGTATCAAAGGTATTGATTTCCTGTGGACTGTGGCACGTAACCTGCCGCTGGACTTCAGCCGACTGACTCAAACAATTCTATTCAAAGTATTGTTAAATGTGGGGCCCCTGCACTCCTTCGCTCAAGCACCTCATCTTTCCTTGGTGAATCCTCAGTCCTCTCACTGATGTGACCTTGCTCCCCCCACACACACAAGTCAGCAACTCCTTTCCACCTACCAACCCACCTGCCTCTATACTTAACCCACTTCTCGTAGTCATGTCCGTTCCAGAGTCCGTAACCATGTTACCCGCCTGTGAGTCATCTTCCACCCCTGCTCTTGCTGACTCCTGCGGTATTGCTTTTCATAAAAATGTATACATGTATACATTTATTACACTCTGCAACTGTAGGGGGAGCCCACGAGCACAAAATCTCAATCATACCTAGTGGAGCTTTAATCATAACATACATCATATCTTTTTTTTAGATTATTCAGCACTGAGTACTGAATGTTTATTAGTTATGCATATGATCATAAATACTACTTGGATTGATATAAAAATATTTAAAATAATAAACTGAAAAACTGATGTATGTATACTGAGTATAGTATAATAGTAATTGTGTTTATAATAATTCAATAATAATAATAATAATAATAATAATAATAAATAATTCCGATTTATAAAAATGTAGTCCTGAGTGTGTGATGTGTGTATGGTAGCTGTGTTTGTAACTGTGTGTGGTATTTGACGAGGTAGTTCTAGGTGATGACCTGGTTGGGAGCATGACTAGCTTGTGGAAAGAAGCTGTTCCTCATCCTCTCTGTGTTCATCTTCAGAGAGTAAAAGTGTCTCCCAGACCACATCAGAGAGATGAGTCCATTGTTGGGATTTCTAACCCTCTGAAACACTGATTTTGTTAAGTTTGGAAAAAAACAAGACATTGGGTTTTAGTGAACTCAAAAACTGTAAAAGAAACATAATCTACATTTTGATTGTTTTGATAAACATTTTGATCTGCAGTAGAGTTAATTCTGACCTGTAGTGCAGCAGATACAACCTGCCATGCCTGCAGTGATTAGAAGACAGTGAGTAGAAGGATGATGGAGCCCATTTCAATGATGTACATTAGTTATCGGTGAGCAACCTTTGGGAAAGAACCTGTGCAGGAGGCGTCTGCAGGACTGATCTAGTGTAGCAAAGAGCTTAGACGGGTAATCATCTACTTATCTATCAAACCTCCTCAATGCACCTTAGAATGAGAGAGAGGGAGAAAGTGAGAGAGAGGGACAAACAGAGAGAGAGAGAGAACTACAACCCCTGGCAAAAAGTATGGAATCACCAGTCTTGGATGAGCACTCCTTCAGACATTTCATTCTGTAAAACAAACTCTGATCAAAAACATGATACAATAATAAGGTCATTCCAAAGTGCAACTTGTTGGCTTTCAGGAACACTCAAAGAAATGAAGAAAAAACATTGTGGAAGTCAGTGAATGTTACTTTTATTGACCAACCACAGGGAAAAAAATATGGAATCACTCAATTCTGAGGAAAAAAGTATGGAATCACTCAAATTGAAGGTAGAAAATAAGGACACACCCAGTCAATTTCCTTTCCCTAAATGGACACCTGCCTCAGATTAGATCTGCCTGTTAGTCTGCAGTTAAAAACACCTGCAGTCATGACACCTTGGAGGGCTGCTGGACGAATTAGAGTGGCAAGAACCATGGCTCCAACAAGAGAAATGTCTCTTGAAACAAAAGAGAGGATTGTGAAACTTCTTGAAGAAGGTAACTCTTCACGCATGGTTGCTAAAGATGTGGGCTGTTCACAGTCAGCTGTATCCAAGATATGGACCAAATACAAACAGCATGGAATGGTTTTTAAAGCCAAGCGTACTGGTAGACCGAGAAAGACATCAAAGCGTCAAGACAAGCAACTTAAGGCCATTTGTCTTGAAAACCGAAAAAGTACAACTAAACAGATGAAGCATAAATGGGAAGAAGCTGGAGCCAATGTATGTGACCGAACCGTAAGAAATCGCCTAAAGGAAATGGGATTTCAATACAGGAAAGCTAAAAGAAAACCATCATTGACACCTAAACATAAAAGAACAAGACTGCAGTGGGCTAAGGAGAGGCAATCATGGACTGTGGATGACTGGATGAAAGTTATCTTCAGTGATGAGTCAAGAATCTGCATTGGACAAGGTGATGATGCTGGAACGTTTGTTTGGTGCCGTTCCAGTGAGATTTATGAAGAGGCCTGCCTGAAGAAAACAACCAAATTTCCACAGTCCTTGATGATATGGGGCTGCATGTCAGGCAAAGGCACTGGGGAGATGACTGTGGTTAATTCTTCTATCAATGCACAAGTTTACATTGACATTTTGGACAGTTTTCTCATCCCTTCAATTGAACAGATGTTTGGAGATAATGAAATAATTTTCCAAGATGACAATGCATCGTGCCATAGGGCAAAAACAGTGAAGGCATTCCTTGGAGAAAGACACATTCAGTCGATGTCATGGCCTGCAAATAGTCCAGATCTCAACCCAATTGAAAACCTGTGGTGGAAATTGAACAAAATGGTCCACAAGAAGGCTCCGACCTGCAAAGCTGATCTGGCAACTGCTATCAAAGAGAGTTGGCACCAAATTGATGCAGAATACTGTTTGTCACTCATCAAGTCCATGCCTCAGAGACTGAAAGCCGTTATAAAAGCCAAAGGTGGTGCAACTAAATACTAGTGATGTATTTTGAATCATCTTTTGTTTATCTGTTTTTCATGATTCCATACTTTTTTCCTCAGAATTGAGTGATTCCATATTTTTTTCCCTGTGGTTGGTCAATAAAAGTAACATTCACTGACTTCCACAATGTTTTTTTCTTCATTTCTTTGAGTGTTCCTGAAAGCCAACAAGTTGCACTTTGGAATGACCTTATTATTGTATCATGTTTTTGATCAGAGTTTGTTTTACAGAATGAAATGTCTGAAGGAGTGCTCATCCAAGACTGGTGATTCCATACTTTTTGCCAGGGGTTGTACATGAAGATCATGAGTTTGTAATTAAGCTTGAATTTGCTAAAAGGCAGACATTCATTTTTTAGTGTATAAACTAAAGACTACACTGCTGGAGTCTCTATTTTATCGTCCACTGAAACTCTGTATGTGCTGATGCTGAATTTTACTTGCAGATCTGAAACCCTGAATCAGAAAAGGTTGGACATTATGGGGAAAAAAAAGACCAGACAGTATAAACCTCAGGTATTTTAAGTAAGTAAAGTAACCAGGTGATTTGGTCCAAAAACACCCACAAATAAAGAGGATATACAGTTTGCAGCAAATGTATAATAAAATGATCAAAATGATTAAGAACAATGTTCATCAAAGACTGGAAATAATCTGCATATTTCTCCCTCTACAGCCCATAATAACATTAAACCATTTAAAGAATTGGGAGGAATTCCAGTGTCTAAACATCAAACCCAACGCTTACATAATTTAGCGGCTCACATTTAGCAATAAAGACAACAGTGCTGAGCCAACACTGATTTTCCTACAACCTGAAAATTCTGATGCCAAAAACAACTATTTACATATTGCTAAAATCAAGCATAAGAGCTAAAATCTCTTGTTAAATTGTTAGAGCTTTAGACCTTATCACCACTGGCAGAGAGGAGAGCACTCAGCAAGCTGCTGAACACCATGGACAGTGTTCACCACCCTCTGCACAGCACCATCACCAGGCAGAGGAGCTCATTCAGCGGCAGACTGCTGTCCCAGTCCTGCTCCAGGGACAGACTCCAAAAGTCTTTTGTCCCTCAGGCCATAAGACTGTTCAACTCATCTCAGCACAGCAAACTGAAGACTCTGTGACACTTTTTCATTCCGGCAAGTCTGGTCACTCCATGGACTCACCCTCATCTCTGCAGACACACTCTCATAGAAGCCCCATTACATTATTTGTATGGTTTTCTGTTCTGCACTACTAGTTTATTTACTGTCCGCAGTTTTGATCTTTGCAAATTTTGATTATATAACTGAATTCTTGCACTCTCTGTATGTCTGACATATCATCTTCTAAATCTCTAAATCTAAATCTTAGTTCACAGAATTCATAGAAAACACAAATACACTAATTTAACTTACATTTAAAGTATGTGTAACTAATTAACTAATGAATCAATATTCATAGTAGACACAATAATAACAGTTTTAGAGTAAAGTAAAATAATAGAAACACAAGGAGACACTCGTAAGTTTCTACCATTTATTACACATGATGACATTCTTAAATAAAATCGCTTCACTCAACAGTTCTTGCATAGATATATTACAATACCAATTTAAAAAAGAATTATGAAACAAACCAGTAACAAAAATAAACTCTTCTTTTTCTTTTTTCCTTAATAAAGAACATTGTCATACTAATATCATATAATACAAATCATATTTGGAAATGCTCTTTACAGCAAAGAAAACACAACTTAAAGGAATGGAGCGAGAGATCGGAGTGGAATAACTGGGAAAGAGCAGGAGGAGAGTGATGGATTTACAGGAGGAAACTTGGGAGAAGTCCGTAAATAGGAAAATCGACACAGAGACACTCTTTCAGTGTCAAACATTGACGGACTGATGGATGAAAAACTTCCCGAGCTGTTTGTGTTGAGGTTCAGCCTGAGTTCGGGTTTTCTCTGGAGTTCTGAATCAGTGTTGTGAATAAGGTTCATTCAGAGTTCTGAAAAAAAGATGTTGGTGGAGTGGGTTCATCTGTACACAGGAAATCCAAAGCAAAGTTTGGACACAGTTTTGTTCTTGAGGAGTTTATGAGGGAATGTAACATGTAACACAATACAAAACTGACGTAACAAACATTAAACACAAGACACTCGAGAACATGAAGACACGGCTGTTTTAAAGTTGGTTCTACAGGACTGGAGGAAAGTTGGAAAGTTCTAGGCATTAATAGAGTAATGGTGTGGTAGAAGCTCCAAAGTACTGGGTAATTATAATAAAATATAAGATATGTTCCAATACACACAGCAAATTTCTGGAGTTCTAAAATCTGGAGTTAAGCAAAAATGTGTGAAAGTGTTAAATTGTGTGAGTTTATTCTCCAAATTAAACCACAAGTTGAGTTGAGGGGAACTCTTTGGCGGTGTAGAGTTTATTTCAGAGTTTATCCCACAAGGTGTTGAGGAGCGTGACTGAACTCTTTAATGGGCGTGTCCCCCAATCCTAGCTCATCATCAGTGTGTAGTCTTGCCCACCAGGGCTCCTTCCATGAGGTGTTACATTACATTTTATATAATGGTCGTTTGATTAGCTGTTGTGTTGTTGGCTATTAGAGCAAGTTACCATCTTCTGTACTGTAAAATGTGACAAAGTGCTGGTAATGCACTGAGAACTGCAGTGCAGGATTAGAGCTGCCATGCAATGGAAAAATACACTGGCATACACTTGTTGAGGAAATCGTTATTGTAAACAGTAATGATGCTTTTTGTTGTCATTTCTACTCCTAAATATTCCAGGGTTTTAAAATATTACAATGTTTTTAATAATATTAGTTTAATAACACGTTTGTATTGTTTGTTAATGCTGTGCAGGAGTTTATGTTAAAATTAACTCCATCTGAGAGCTGTGTTTTCCTCTAGATGGGATAAATATTTTAACTCCCACAACAATTCAGATTTAACTCCTGAACAGAGTTAAAAGGCCAACTGAGTTTATATTAACTCTCACAGAGTTTATTCCAAAAAACAGAATTTGCTGTGCAGCCAAAGGAAATTACAATGAAATGCCCAACAGGTTAGAGCTTTAAGATTCTGTAAAATATCTTAGAAATGGGTCATTTTACCAGTTATACCTGGTTCAAATACTAATCCTGACCCTGGCCCTAAATTTAGCCCTGGTACTAAACCCTACCCAGACCCTACCCTTAACCATCACCCATAACCTTAATTTAGCCCTGGTTTAAATTCTAAACCTTACCTTAACCACCTCAGCACAAAAGCTAAACCTCTACCCCTCAGATCCTAACCCCAGCCCTGGTCTAAATCTTAACCTCAGCCTAAAGCTAATTTGTCTGACCCTAAACTCAGCCCTAATAAACCTGCTGTCTGATTCGACTGCAGACTTTCAGAGGAATCTGTTTCACTCATTCTGCTGCGGGACAAACCTGCACTCGAAGGGAGGCAGATTCTCTCAAGGAGGCAGAATTCAGCACAACACCTGAAGGAATGGCAACTTGCTGACCTTACAACATTCTACCAACCAATTAATGTTCAGTATAGGGAGACTCCGCCCACATCGGTGAAGATGAGAGGATGTAGTGAAGTTTTTAGTTCTGCAGTATTTAGACTTTTAGATCATGATACTTTGAAGTCTGTGCCACATGTTTAATACAGTACTGAGACCCTAAGGGGCTTTAAGTGAAAGTGTTGCCCTGCAGAACTGCTGAAGAACATGAGGAGAGCTGATTTATATTTACAGCAGTGATGAATGAAGATCTGATAGGTTCATAGCTGCTTTAGAAGATGTAAGTTAGTGAGTCTGTGAGGGGTTGCTGGGATTGGGGTGATCTTGTATCTACAGTATGCAATTCTTCTCCAAGAAGAATATATATATATTTTTTGTTTGTTTTGTTTTTTAAATAGCAATGTTTAATGCGGTCCACCTTATGTTTTTATTTTGTGATATGTTATGGGTTAAAATATATACGTTTTATTATTTTTCTTCAAAATACCATTTAAACATACATAGGAAAGCAAAGTGAATTTGAAAATGAGGAGTATGACAACTACATGCATAAAAGTTACTACAGTAAAATTAAATATCAAATCCTCACAAAATTAATAAGGCCACAAAATTAGATATTTTAGTTCTCTGCATAGTTATGCATTCAGAGTACATTATTAAGAAACTCCTTCAGATGAGCATTAGTTAAAAAAAAAAAGAATAAACAATGTGTCTGCTACTCACGTTTTGGTCCGACCCACCAGTTGAGAATCACTGGTTAAGATGAGATTAGTATTAATTTACAATACAGAACATTTTAAAATAATGACACTGAATTTAAGGTGTGTCCAAACTTTTGACTGTTACTGTGGATCTGAGGGGGAATACTTGTGTACTTTTACTCCAGTGGAGGTCTAAAGGGAGGAGTTTAAGTGGAGTAATATGTGATGTTGTGTATCTGTACTGTAACTGCAGTACAGGGTGTGTGTAGTTCCTCCAGCACTGTGAGCTGCTGAGTGTAGATCTCTGGATCTAGGCAGCACTACAGTACTGACTATAGTACTGTACAGTATCTACAGACTAGAGGAGGGTTTAGACTCTGGAGTCTAGTCTCACTCGCTGGAGAAACTTTCTGAGTGAACAGTTAAGAGCTTCTGTAAGAGTGATAAACGCTATAAATGTAAATCTATAAATAAAGCCCTGTTTTCACAGTCAGACTGATAACAGTTCCAGTATTTCCACAGTTCTACAGGCTGAACTCGCTCTGTAATCCTGATACATCACTTCTGTACACTAAGAACACGCGTTATTTACACTCTATTTTATATAAAGCTAAGAAGGAGAGGAACTCCAGGCTGTAAAAGCTGTTTAATCTGTAGTTTATAAACTCTAAACTCACCTTCTGACTCCTGCTGCAGAGCCGAGGCAGATTCCACAGGGAACGCCCCCTTCCTGTGAGGCTGTGTGGCTCCTCAGGAAAGTTACCGTAATGAATAGATTATAAGCGCCTAGATTATATAGTATAAATATCTGTGGTTTATTATGATCTGGTGCTGGTTTTATAGTAACACAGTCTGACCAAGAAGACCAGAATAACAGCATCCAAAATATAACTTATGCTGGTCTGTTCTGGTTTGGTTTGTTCAGAGAAACAATATGGAGACGAAATATATGGAAATATATTTATATAATACATTTAAAAAAATCCATAATATACTACAATTGTTTAAATACATTTTAAATGTAAGAATATTACATATGCACAAATATTTCTATTCTACACGAATTAAATGTAATTACTATTCTGATTTTAGATTATTGTACAATATATAGGCATGAGCTCAGTAATTGTTGCTGACCTCAGAACTGCTCACTGTGTTTACATAGTGAGGATGTCTCATTAAAATGAATGAGGCGGAAAGTTAACTCTGTTTTAAAACAGATTTGAATTGAACATTCTTAGTAATAATAATAAAAAAGTAATGCTGTTGTATTCATCAGTGGGATGAAATTGTGTTTAAATGGCAATAACAGTTTCTGGCATAATGCGTTATTGTGACAGATCTAAAAACATATAACGTTAAAATACATTTAGAAATATATTTGAATGTATTTAACCTATAAAATACACGCCCATATATTTATTATTTCGAGTGATTTAAGCAGGAACAATTCGTATTAATCATAGATACACTGCATCAATTATACAGTTATTTGATTTATATGATTCTGTTTTAAACATATCTTTTTTATTAGTTTTCTGCAGTTTGTTGCTTTCCTACAGTCACGTGACCTGATCCAGCACACGGTGAACATCGCCCTCTAGTGGCACCTAGAGAATTACTCCGGATTTTATCTTGTTTAATATATAAAGAAAGTAAAGATTTGATTTACAAACAAATAAATAAACAAGTATAAATACAGTGATTAATTTATTTAACATCTGGTAAGCAGTGTCATATATATTATAGTAGTATAATGTATTAATAATAACAACAACAACAACAACAATAATAATAATAATAATAATAATAATAGTAATAATAATAATAATAATTATTATTATTACTATTATTATTACTATTATTATTAATATTACTTGCTGTTAGTCAAGTAATATCATTGTTTGATCATTTGTTTTTAAATATTTATTTGTTTGTATTAATGAAATATGAGCCAGTAAAATCATAATTATGATGAAAATGTTTATTTTCAGGTTGTAAGTCAGTGAGAGTGAAGTAGATGAGTGAAGTAAACACATTCTGGAGTGGGTGTTCTCCTCTCTAGTGGTTTCCTGGTTCTTCAGTTCTGCTGGAGTCTGAAGGGTTAATGAAAGAGGGTGAAACTGAAAGCTAACTGTTAACGGACTGCATTTCAGAAAGAGAGCAGAGCGGATTTCAGAGCTCAGCGCTTTACTTTTCACCCGGTAAGTTAAAGATCTGTCTCTAATATGATTTCTATACCGTTTATATGGAGCTTACAGAAAAAAAGAAGAACCTCTGTGTGTGTTCAGAAATCAAACAGTTTATTAAACAGAGGCGATTAAACAGAGCTTCAGTTCCTGTTCCGGATCAGAGTTATGCAAAAAGAAAGAAAGAAAACAACAGTACTGTGAAATACTTCTGATCCGCTGGGAACACAGACAGCGCTTTTCCACCAAAAGAACTGTGACCGAAATGGCTCCCTATTTACTAGTTAGGGCAATATTGAGTATTTCAGCCATTTTTCTTTGAGTGTCCGAATCTTAAGGGTGATTTTGAGGGCACTAAAAACTCCCATAATGCATCATGATTTATAGTAATCTTCGCTGCTTACTAAGCGAGGTGAATGTGTCCCAAAATGCTTTGCGGGTCTCGCTACTAAGCAACAGACAGCCGAAGAAACGGAGCGGACAGCGAGCCACCAGGGTTGACAGATTGTTACAGTGGGATTCAGATAAAACCAATTCACAGGGTAAAACGTGTTTCAAATCCACAAATTTACTGAGAAAACCACCTGATGTTCGTCATATTAACAATATTACAGGGTTTATTCCAACATGATCTTAACTAAAATACCATAAATATCTTAAATATCACTGATTACAAAAATATATATTTAAGTGAGTTTATCTGCATGTTTGTATTATGTGTTTTGTGCCTTGTATCATTGGACACACGAAACAAAAACGTAAAAACAGTACATAAAAACAACCTTGCAAGCAATGAAATAAAGAAATAACTTACATATAATAACAAACATAAACACAGCTTCAAATTTCCATCAGCAGGACTAAAAGCTCTGTTTCTGCCAAGTTCAATTTCCAAACTCTTTACACTTGGTAGTTTTGTTCACCTGTCAAATCACAGCGTTTCCTCCAAACAATTTCAGACACAACTCGACATTTGTCATGATACCACCCAATCTGGCAACAGAGCGAGCCGGTGTACGCTACTATTTTTAAGGTTTTCTTCATGTAGTTCAGTAATGTGAGGATCATCTTTTAAACAGCGTAAAGCAGATAAATAACTTCATGATCAGCTCAGAGCTTCACTAACTTTAATTCAGAGCTCAGTTCAGTGTGTTTATGGAGTTTTAAACATGGCTCAACCCCTCTCTCACCTGTGTGTGTTTATGCGACCGGTGCTGGCGCATGATAATGATGAGTTAGTGTCCGAATTCACTCCCGTTTTACCACTAATTAGTGAACTTATTAGTATCTCTCTACATAGCGCAACACTAATGAGGGAGTAGGGAGCCATTTCGGTCACAGCCTCTGCTTCTTGAACTAGTTACATTTGGGCTTGCGCATGCGCAGTAGGACAACGCGATTCCGCTGCCATTACAATGCATTTCTCGTTGCATATCTCAGTGCAAAAAGGGACTGCCCACCGGAATCCGCGCTTCGGAAATTCCCAGCCAGGTCATCCGCGCTTTAAATTTACGGTAAACAGAAGCGCAGGCGGAGAGCATGCTAAAAAACACAGAGAAGGGGAGAACGACACGTTTCAGTCTGTTATATTAATTCAGACACACATTAAGCCCAAAAACGAGAAGAAAACAGATAAAAATAATTCACCTCACTGTAGAGTTTGTGCAGTACATTATGTATTTGATACAGAGACGTAAAAAAGATGGACGCAGTGTCGCCGTTCTCATTCATTCAATGAAAATGAAGCCAAAATCTTCCTCCATGTTGGCGATCCTGAAACCCGAGTCTGTGCAGTAGAGACCAGAGGAGGGAGAAAAACTGATCAAATTTGTTTGATCTGAAACAAAGTGACAAACATGCAAACAAAAAGAAATCAAGACGGGAGCAAACACTTTTTCACACCACTGTAGTCATATGGATTTATTAAAACGGTACAGTCCAAATAAGTGGTCAAAACAGGCAAGGTTGGGAACAAGAGTCAAAAATACAACAAACAGGATCATTCCAGACGAAGGCGAATTAGTCCAGGGTCATCACATGCAATAACAAGGGCAAGACAAACAATTATAAACAGTAAACAGGAAAAAGGTCATACACTGAAATAAACTATAAACAATGAAAGGAAACTTTGTATGTCAAACGAAACAAAAAAGTTACATAAAAAGTTAGGTGATGTCAAACAGGGTAGTGGAGTCAATGGGTAATAGTTTGTTCTAAGAGACTGGTGTACACAAAACAGTAATGGTAATATGGATCTGATACACAGTTCAGAAGAGCATCTTTTGTTTGAACCTCCCATTGTTTTTGTAAGCAAAAGTATTGGAACATCACTTTCTTCTTTAGGACAAACTGATGTACTGGCTATGACCAATAATTGTGCATTGGCTCTGATTTATTTTCACAATTGGTTGTTTTTACCTGTAGACAGCTCTCTAATTTTCATATTGGTTACACCCCTAAATATAAATGATCTGTCTATACAGATAAAACCCAAATCTAAATCTGATCATAGACATTTAGCCTTGTTTATTGTTTGAATATCAATTTATCAGGACACACATGGGCAACAAAATGCACCAGACAGTCACATGATCTAGTACTTTTGCTCACAGTAAAAACGGATGGTTATAATCAGAAGGTACCTGAAAATTAAAGCAGAAATGTTTTGCTTTAGTCTCATTTTAATGTCAAACCCAAAGGTCTACAGCAAAAATTAAGGTACTGGCCTCACTGTTCTAATACGAATGTATATGTGTGTGTATATATACGTATTCGTATTAGAACAGTGAGGCCAGTACCTTAATTTTTGCTGTATATATATATATATATATATATATATATATATATAAAATGTGTGTGTGTATATAAAAGTAATTCTGTTTATTCTCTCTTTCAGAGATGAAGATTCTCTGGGTGATTCTAGTGGCTTTCTCTGGACTAATGGAGACCATGTCAGGTTTGTGTATATCTGCTGCAAATGTGTGTGTGAATGCTGAACAGTTGCCTTAACCAAGGTTGTTTTTCACCTGAAAGTCCAGACCAGAGTCCGTGCTGAGTTTCATGTGTTTGTTACTTTGTATATAATAACTGGTTTGGTTAGGTTTGGGTTTACACTGCACGGAAAAATGGTCAATATCGAGCTCAATCAAAAACAAAGAGGTAAAGCAGGATGAACCGAACAATTCTCAGTGATGAGTGTGTGTGGGTTAAATGGTCTAAAGTCCTCAGGTGTGTTCAATATTTGGGTTGGCTGTCTGGAAGGGGCTGCCTGGAGGTGCCAAGTCAGGTGATCCTGTGTCCTGCAGGGGCGACAGGTGCGCTTTCGGCAAATGTAACTAACACACAAACCTTGGTTCAGGCACTTCTCCTTTTATATAATTATAGGTGTGAAAATGCCCTAAAACACATCAGAAGCTGGTATTAAACACCAGTAATGAATTTTGAATGTAGGCACACAGTATGAGACACTTTGGGAAGAAGGATTTCTAGGTGAAAGTTTTAATAAATATGAAGGCGTTATGCTATGTCAGACTTGTCTGGAAGGCCTCAGACTCCAGAATTTAATTCCCACGTGCATTTTACACCACATAGCTGTAGCAGATCTTTCAGTTAGTGCGGTACAATAGGGCAACAGTTTATATCACAATATATTTCTTAATTTCAGTCTTAATTTCTTAATTCCCATCTAAAAGTATTGGGACTGTAAGACCAATACATTTATGTTTTGCTGTAGACTGACATTTTGGGTTGACATTAAAAAGTAATGACACAAAAGATCAACATTTCAGCTTTCATTTTGAGGTATTTGCATCTGGATCTGATACACAATTCAAGAGAGAACAACCACTCATGCAGACTAAAAAACGAAAAAAAAAAAAAAAAAGATTAAGACCAAACAACTGCACAATGTATAGCCTTCATTAATAAAAAGTAAATTTTATATTATATTAAAAATCTCTTATTTACCAATTAGTGGATGAGTACTCAATTGTGTAAATTACTTTAGTGAAGATAACCATCACGGGAAGCTATTAAAGTGACATTTATTTTAAATTTAATAAACTATAAATTAGCTTAAGTCAGACTCTTGCCATAGGCCACTACCCTAAAGGGGAAGAATCAAATGATCTGATCAACTGAGGGTGTAGGAGATTTAACACAGGTGGCCATGCAGCATCATGAGGTGATGATTTAGCCAAATATTTTGTATTTTTTTGCATTAAGGTGGTTATTTTAGAAAGGATATGATATATGTGGATTATGGATACAGGTTATTTGAGTCCACAGTTATTGAGCTTAAAATATCAGCATATAGCTATTGGTAATACCAGTGTTAACCTTTGATGCTAAAAAACAAAGCAGCCGAACACGACAGTGGCGAACAGCTTTTCCGAGCTAAATGAAACACTGGACATCTTCAGTTGAAGATCAGAACTGTTTGCTATATGGTTACTCATGTGTTGCTTAAACCCTGCTGTGTTACCTGTTAACTCTTGAAATAATCTTTATATTTTTACATCTGAAAGCATCTGACTTGTTCTGAAACCCTGACAGTAAACATTATGCTACTACAGCTGAGCTGTAGTAAAATAACTTTCTTATATAGTTTTTTTTGTTGGTGGTTAAATGCAGAATAAAACCAAATGTTCATAGATTGTTTCCCAATATATAAACTGCAGAGAATACAACAGGTGGTTAGAGCAGCGTTTCTCAACCTTTTTTCTATCACGACACCCTTTAAAAGTATGCAAAATCTCAAGGCACCCCAGTTTACAAATGGGGGCGGGGGGGGGGGGTTGCTGGCGCAATACTTCAGGTGAGAACGAGGAGAGTTGCTGGCGGAATATTTTATTTCAGGTGAGAAGGGGGGGTGGGGGGGTTATTTACAATTAGCGCGAAACCTGCAGACTTTTCAAACGAGTGAAATACTCTGCTACACTCACTGCTGAACTACCACTGGATGAAGAAGTTAATGGCTCCGATTCAGAGTTATCTGAACCTGCAGTCTTCTTTAAAAAAAAACGTTCCATGCGAGCTTGAGCGCTTCACACTACTCTCGCAGTGCATCGCGTGGGGGAAAAACTTTACAGTGTGTCCCAATTTAGGGGCTGCATCCTTCGGAGGCTGTATTCGAAGACAGATTGCGTCACAGCTGCGCAGTAATACACCGCCTATCTCTGTGGGTCGCATCCTCCAGAGTATGCTGCCTGTGAATTGGGACACACACCGACACGCGCTGACTCTGGAAAGGAAATATGCACGTGATGCGCAATATTTTGACGGCACCCCCGATGAAGCCAGACGGCACCCCAGGGTGCCGCGGCACCCTGGTTGAGAAACACTGGGTTAGAGGGTTGTTACTACAGTAGTGTATCATTTTTGCTTTCCTGTTTGTTTTGTATTGTAGATCGTTTTAATGTAGTGGGTCCAGCTGCTCCTCTTGTTGCTGAAACTGGTGAAGATCTGGTTCTGCCCTGTTCTCTCCAACCCAGCATCAGTGCTGAGGGAATGATGGTGGAGTGGCTTAGAACAGATCTGACTGATAAACTGGTCCATCTGTACAAAGATTATAAAGACACAAATGATGGTCAGATTAAGACATACAGAGGGAGAACAGCTCTGTTTAAAGAAGAACTGAAGAAAGGAAACACCTCCCTGAAACTGTCAGCACTCCAACCTTCTGATGAGGGATCTTACAAGTGTTTAATTACATCTAAATCCTGGTATGAGGTCTTTACTCTTCATGTTGAAATTAATGGTAAGTGCAGTAACAGATTTAATACTGTTGTATTAAGTGTCCAATTTAATTTCAGTAAGTCTTAAAAGACTCGTTCACTGCATAAGATTTGTCTGTATTAATACATAATACTAATAATTCAGCGTGAAAAAATAAAAGGTTTCGTAAAAATTGGCCTGATCTTCAAAAGATCAGGAATTTAAGTTATTTACTTACAATATCTGACTTTTTTTGAAGTGAATGCAGCAGCCATTTTTGTGATAGTTCAATTCAATTACACCTGCCCAAAAATCAGAATAAAACGTGTGATTTTATTGAGTATCCTAGTTTTTTTCAAATGTTGACCCTTTGATTTGGCATTGTTGTCTTTGATTATAGATATGACTTTATCTGCCTCCTTTTTGTTTGATCCCTGCCTTCAGTTTTGCAGCAGACGGCCACTGCTCTGTCATAACATTCACCGATCTGCCGTAACATTAGCACCAACTGTTTAGTTGTCTGTCTATCCAAAACTAGCCAGCCCCCCTTGGGTTGCAACTTCAAGACCTGACTGCTCAATTTATGCATAATATATCCACCTCTTGACATATGCCACTGTAGATGAAGATGATCAGTGTTTTCTTTTTCACCTGTCATTGGTACTAATGTTAAGGCTAATGTGTACATACAGTGGAGGAAATAAGTATTTGATCCCTCACTGATTTTAAAAGTTTTAATACAAAAAAATAAATGTACTAGTTCTGTACATTTTAAACACTGACGTTACCCGTGCTGAGATAAATTACTGCAGAGAACTGCTGAGGGGAGTTTAAACAGCCTTCACTCCTTCATTAACATTACTAAAATTAGTTAAACTAATGTGGATAAGTGTTAGCGAGATATTGTATTCTGTCCACTCCATTAAAATTAAGTTAACCTCTATTCTATAGAAACTACATTCTTTAATATTAATAAACATTTTTTCTTAGACAAACAATCATTACAGGGAGGTAAATGATTGAGAATTAGATAAAAATTAAAAAACACATAAAAATATCATAGAATCTCCTGAAAATAACACCCAGCCTGTGTGAATGTTATATATAATATACTTTGTAATTTTTATTTGATATAGGTTTGTCAAACTATCAAAATGTACTGCAAATTTGGTCTTGGGACCTAAATGCCTAGCTCTCCTCACCAGTGTGAAGTACAAATGGAGGGCAAGTCAAAAAATAATCGAACAAATAATCAGCAGATTAGACGACTGCTAAAATAGTCATTAGTTGCAGCCCTAATATTGTACTTCTTCCACTTCCGAATAATTGCACCAACAGTCATCACCTTCTCATCCAGGTACTTATGGCTTTTTAGCCCATCCAGCCTTGTGTTGTCCCCGACATCTTTAGACAGCTCTTTAGTCTTACCCTTGGTGGAGATGTTGGAGTGTCAGAATCAGTGGGGGATCAAATACTTATTTCCTCCACTGTATTATACATTCTTGCTAAATGTGCATTCTAAGTCAATAAGTATTTAAGTTAATATGTTTATTTAAACAATACACTGATCTTTCAGAGCTTAGCAGCTACTTGGTTAACTGACAATTGATCACTCAATGAATGGAGTGAAGTGAGAAGAATTAACACTTTTATTTAATTTTTCATTCTTATTTCAGTGCATTTGAAACTAATTGGTGCAGCTGCTCCTCTTGTTGCTGAAGCTGGAGAAGATCTGGTTCTGCCCTGTTCTCTCCAACCCAGCATCAGTGCTGAGGGTATGATGGTGGAGTGGATCAGACAGCATGAGACAGACAGACAAGTTCATCTGTATGAAGAATATAAAGACAGAAATGAAGAACAGATAGAGTCTTACAGAGGGAGAACAGCTCTGTTTAAAGAAGAACTGAAGAAAGGAAACGCCTCACTGAAACTCTCAGCTCTCCAACCTTCTGATGATGGAGCTTACAAGTGTTTAATTACATCATTTGGCTGGAATGATGATGTGACTCTGTATGTTGAAGTTAAAGGTGAGAAACATTACAATTTACTTATGATTTTACATTTTTGTTGTACTTATAAGCTATGCAGTTATAAGCTAAGCTATACACAAATTCTGTCCTTATACAGTGTTAAAAGCTTTTTGCATGTTTAGACAGTGTTAGCATGTCATCACATTTAACAGTGGAATCACTCCAAGCTATATCTTATTTTTTATTATAAGAGATCTATATTTTTGAAATATGCACACAGTCAGGCCCGTAACTAATTGTTGTTTTTAATTGACAGTTTTTGTAATTTTGCCTTTATAAAACACCACTGTGGGTTTGGAATGAAGCAGCCAAGAAGCTTAAGAATTGTAGACTTTCTGCATTAAATATTAAATATTTAATAAGTGTTTAGCAGTTTACCTATTCCATCTATATTTCATCCATATATCTATATTTCAGTGCAAATTAACTCCATATAAGACACAAATATGGCAACATTTTTTTATGAATCTAATATTTCTTTGTTTTGTCTGGTCAGTTAATTGATAATACTTTACAATAATTAATAGTACTTACAAAAGACTGTCTAAACTAATTTTTAATTGAGTTCAGTATTATTTACAACATTCTTAAACATTAAAATTTAGTAATGTTTTATTATGTTTTAATGAGTCTAATCTAATAATCAGTTGCAACATTATTTAACAATGTTTATTAGTGTCATAACTACTGTTAATTGTGACCCTTTTTGTAAAGTTTTACCATTTCATTTGCTAATATACATTTATTTCAGGCCTGCAAAACATTACCAAAAAATTATACCTTAAAAAGCATTGAGCAGTTTGTAATGTTGCCATTTATCTCACACTTAGACATTTTGGCACTGGTACAACGTTATAAAGGTTTTAGTTGTTATTTTGTCCCTTTCTTTTTTAAAACACATTTTTATGTGTATAACAGTATCAGGTCCTCATTGTCACATTTTTTGTTATTTAAAAATTCTCCACACATTCTTTTTTTGGGGACAGGAGCTTTAGCCTCATAGGTGCACCTTCATCACCCATGGGTTCGGGTCTCATACATTGTTTAGGGCTATAGATACAGAAGTCCAGGCCAGGCAGTGCCCCTGCCAGCATTCAGTACTTACTAGAGATAGGAAGATCTATCGACTATGTATCCGCCAATTATTAGCCAAAAATGTGACCGCCTTATATTCTTTTGATTTAGTTTTATATGTGTAGTAACAAACCCAGAGCTGGAGCCAAGCTAAAGTGTTATATTATTGTTGTTGTTGTTGTTGTTATTATTAAAATAGTAACTTAGTTTTATATTTTGAACACTAAATACAGACTATTTTAAGCAGTAAGATGACCCTGGAAAACAGGCAGTGAGGCTTCCAATGTTCGTCTATTGAAAAACATAATTTTAAAAATAAAACAATTTTTACATAAAAAACTTTTTTTCTGAAATCCATTTACTTTGGTCAGTAAAACACTTTTGTTTATTTACAGTCAGCTTAGATTCCCAGTTTTTGTTTAGAGGTGGCCATAATTAGGGGGAGCTGTAGTTGGCCTGGCATCTATGTGGCATTTGGCCCTGGCCAAGATCGGTATCGCGGATCAGATTTATATGTTAAGATGATCCTTTATTAATCTCACCAAAAGGAATCCAAAGGAAAGAAAAGCAAATCATCTTAAAGGAGAAAACGGAATTTTGATACTCACGGCTTCCAATCATCAGACAGTCATTAACTGCACTTATTCACTTCTAATTTATAGTATATATTTCATAATGATATTAAAATCAAGTGAAAAATGTAAATAATGTCTGTAATTACTTAATTGTTAATGCACTTCAGAATTGCATCACTGTTCAAATTCTTAAAGATCTTTTTATAGATAAATAGTCATTTGTATCTGGTTTGTTTTTCAGGAAAAGGATTTCATGGTTGGAAGATTGCCATTATCTGCATTTTTGTTTTTGCTGTTATTTTAACTGCCTTTATAGCACACATCTTAAAAGGTAACTTTATTTCAATCATTTTCACTAAAATTGTTTAATTACTTTAAGGATTATATTCATGTTTGGGTTGTGTATCACAGCTATTTTTTCAGCATGACCACATGAGAAGAAAATACACTTAATGGTAAACTTAAAGGATGTAATGAGTCCAGAATCACACAGACACTAGTTATCTTAAGTTCATCAAGCTTCATAGACTTTATCTGTGTTAATAATTTGTATTTTTGTTGAACAGCTGGGGAAAAATGCATATCATCTACTTTAAATATGATCTATTCCGATATAAAGCATTACAGTACTGCCCCTAAAAGGCCTATAATTATACTAAAGATTAACACCAGCAGCATGAGGATGTAGAGTTTAACAGTTAAAGTACTCAACAAAAGTAACTGTACTCATTGTTTGTGTTGGCATTATTAATTATAGTTTGATTTAGAAGCTCTTTCAGTACCTGGGTGAATATAAAGCTTTTACCAGTAAAATTAAATGTTGAGAGTCAGTAACTGGCTGAATACGTAGGAAAAGTAATTTTGAATACGATTCTGAGCTTTATTGAGAATCTTTCGTTGTGACTTCTTTGTAATTCAGCTTTTACTGGAACACTCACTTTCAGTCTTACTGCAATGAATACTGAAAAGGTTTACCACTAGCAATCTGTTTCACTACACACACTTCCGGAAAATTATTGCAATTACATTTTTATTGCAAATACAGTTTTGTTTTACACATGTTTATTTGCTTTGTGTGTAACAACACATAAAACCAGAGAGAAAAAAACATATTTCATATAATTTTACTAAAAACTCCAAAAACAGGCCATACAAAAGTATAGCAACTTAACGTAATCTTAGGTTGCACACCCTTTGAAAAAAAAAAATCAATCTCTTCCTAAAACTAACTGGAATTCTGGACCACTCTTCTTTTGCAAACTGTTCCAGGTCTCTCATATTCGAAGGGTTTCTTCTCCTAACAGCAGTTTTAAGATTTCTCCACAAGAGTTCAGTAGATTTAGATAATTGCTGGCCACTTCAGAACGTTCCAGCACTTTGTTTCCATCAATCTCTGGGTGCTTTTTGATGTATGTTTGGGGTCATTGTCCTGCTGGAAGACCCATGGCCTAGAATGCAAACCAACCCAGATTTCTGACACATTGCGACACAAAATTATTTGGTAATCTTCAGATTTTATGATGACTTGCACACAGTCATTCCAGCCAGTGCCAAAAGCAGCATAACAACCCCAAAACATATTTTAACCACCACCATATTCCACTGTAGGTACTGTGATCTTTTCTTTGTAGGCCTTTTTCTGTTTTCTGTAAATAGTAGAATTAAGTGTTAAGTACCAAATTAAGTACCAAAAAGCTCTGTCATGGTCTCTTCTGACATCTTCCCAGAAGGTTTTTGGCTTTCTCACGTACATTTTAGCAAAATGCAGTCTGCAGAGCTAAATAACAAATAAATCAGTCTCGCCCAGTGATCTGACAGATCTCTGCATCTAAGAGGTGCGTCTTTACTGAGCTTCATTACAGCTAACAGGAGAAGCGCTAGCATGTCTGGACATTCCTCCAGCACAGACTAAAAGCTGCTTTATACTTTATGCATCAAGAACTGTGGGGGAGCACAGTCCTTGCAACAAAGGCGTGTTTATGTTCATGTGCAGCATGTTTCCATGGTGTGTTACCTGGCCGCCACATCCACACACGTGTGTAGACAAATTCAGAAGTTCACTTTGTGGGGACCAACGTGTGGAGCTTTCGTGTTGGGCTGTGTCTGTTTTGACATAATTTTGTGATGTGTCAAGCATAAACCAGTCTGTTAATACCATGCTACACTAAAGTTTGCGTTCAGACGGCGAAAATTTTTTTACACAACAAAGTGTTACTTCAGGATCATCTCTAAACTACAGAATAAAATAATTGAAATCACTTCTTTAATTTTTATTTAACTTTAAACTGATCCGGGGTGAATGCTGGACTGAACGGTGGGTGAGTCTGGTTTAGTTTCACTTTGGTTCTGTTGATTTCCTCATTAAAATATTATGAAATTAGCTGATTTGCAGCTGGAGTTGAATATTTTAATTTAACATGCTTTAAGATGCTAATTAAAAGAGGGTAGCATACCTCAGCATACATCATCAGGGCTGTACACAAGCTGTTTATATATCTGAACCCAGGGGCCAACAATTATGTATCACATACATAGCACTACTACATAGCACTAGCACTTCCTGCCCACATCCCAGGTATAGAACAAAGTTCAGGCTCAGGATTTTTAGTCCTGGGTCGAGATTTGAATGTCTCTGTGTTAGCAGTGGTTCCTCCTGGGTCTCCTGCCATAGTGTTTCATTTCTTTCAAATGTAGACAGATAGTAAGTTACAGTGCCATCCATGGGTTGTAAATTTTTTGATTATGTTGCGCACTGTGAACAAAGGAAGGTTACTTTCCAATGGGGGTATTTAAATGGAAAATGTACTCATCATCATCATAGGAATACATCTTAATAAAGAGTTATAAGTCCTCAAGCTGTTTTTTTTTTAGCAAGGGTTTTCATTCATTCAGCTGCATCTCTCCATAAAACACCGGTTCAATCAGCTCTCAGTTCTCACACCACGCTCTCACCTCCATCTCTACTCACCCAAGGCAGACACATGCAACTCTCTGAACCCACAGAATAGCTGTTATAAATCCTCAACTCTCAGCAGCCGATTCCCTTAAAAGAAAACAACCCCACCCTTTTTGTACTGGATAAAAGTCCTTTTTACATGAATATTTGTGACTGAAGACCTGTCACTAAGTAACAGCAGTGTCTGATCAGTGTTCTGCTGTCTGTCTCTGATTCCAGATAAATATTTAAAAAAGCAGCTCTCTCCTACACAGTGCTCAGTTATAACCTACATGCGTCTCCACACCGAGAATCCCCGCAAAGAGCTGGACCTGAGGAAATTCAGCACATCAGAGGAAGGATACAGGAGACTCATTCCAGCTGTATCAAACTGCAGGAAGGCTCAGTGAGTGTTTATTATACAGATTATAACACTAAAATGATTATTACTGTATTGTGGCGACCGTCGCTACAGACTGTGTGTGTGTGTGTGTATGAGTGCAGAGGGTGAAGAGAGGAGAGGCTGAGGGGCACAGAGTGTCCCTCCCATCATGCACCGCTGGCCCAATATTCCAAACTAGAACCACATGTCACGCCTGGCCCTGTTTCCTGTCTGTCCTCGTGCCTGTGTTGTCCCACGTGACCCGTGCCCCTGTGTTCTGCCTGTGATTTTCCATTACCTCATGTCTCATTTGTAGCTCCACCCCTTCCCCAGGTGTTTCCACTCCCAGTGTGTTTCCTGTTTAGTTAAATAGACTTCCTCTGTCACTTGTCCTATGTCGGTCTTTGCACTGTCCCCCGTTGTCTGTCTCTGCGTTTCTCTGTTCCTATTGACCTTGTTCCGTGTTTTATTCTAGCTCTGTGTTTATCTCTGTTTATTTTCTAGTTCCCTGTTTAGTTTTCTTGTCTACTCCCTTGCCCTGTCTAGTTTAGTTATTCTCTGTCTAGTTTAGTTTCTTGTTTTATTTTCTTGTATATATCCCTAGTTCATTCCCTTGCCCTGTTTTAGTTTAATCCTTGTAATTATCCTTGCTCTGTTTAGTTCATAGTCTTGTTTCATTATTCATTTGTTTTCCTTGTATAGCCCCCCTCTTTGTTTGTAGTTTATATTATTCTTCTTGTTTATTCTCGTGCTCCTTAGTTCCCTCCTTAGTATATATATATATTTGTATATCTTTTGTTTATTCTGTTATTTTCTAGTTCCCTGTGTTTTCCCTAGTTTATTTCCCTTGCCCGGTTTTAGTTTATCATTAGTATCTCTTGTTTGTTTCCGTGTTCCCTATTCACCTGCTTAGTGTTTAGTCTTTAGTTATTCCCTGTTTTTGTTCTTAGCTCTGTTTAGTTTCTTGTTCTCTAGTCTCCCTAGTTTGTTTTGGTTTGTTTCGCTGTTCTTTGTTTATTTGTTTATTTACTTATTTAATAAATTTCTCGCCATACCTGCACATACGTCCGCCTCCTCGTCTCTCTGCCTGGGTCAAACCCTGACAAAAAGACCGACCAATGGATGTAGCAGAATGGCACGCTGCAAGGAAGGCGGACCTGGAGTTTCTCCGTCTCCTGGCCGAGCAAATCCGGGGAGATGACCCGCTCCCAGCGCCTTTTCTCGGGTTGGAGCCCGTCAGCCCAGCTTCAGTGGCGCCCACCGAGACCCACAAGGGGAGCCCGTGGACTGGCTCCAGGATGGCGATCCGCCATACTCCATTCGGGACCCCGGCGTTGGAATCCCCGAGGCCCCAAGGACGCCGCAGGCCTCGGGGTAGACGTTTTAAGGGGTCCCGCCAGCCGGAGGAGGAGCCCGTTTCCGGGGAGGATTTTCTTGGGGCAGCGCTTGGGCTGTGTGCGGTCAGCCTCGATCCTCGCCCCGACGAGGACGGGGGTGGCATGGATGCAGGCTGTGAGGAGTCCTATTCCTGGGACTACTCCGATCTCCTCACACCTGCGTCCAGTGAAGAGTTTGAGGACTGCCCTCCTGCACCAGCCCGCCAGCCGCTACTTCCTCCCGCGGTAGCTGCCGATCCGCGCCCTGTGTCTTTCGCGGTGGCAGCCGAACCGCAGCCCGTGATTCCCGCGGTAGCAGCAGAACCGCGCTCCGAGACCCCCTGCGCGGCGAGCCAGCCGCGGTCAAAGTCTTTCCCCGCGCCAGCTTTCACCGGCGAACCAGCGCTCCCCGCGCTACTCACACCTGACGCTGCACGAGAGAGTAGGACTCCAGTCCGGGTTTTTACTTCAACCGCAGCTTCGGGCTCCAGTACTGCAGCATCGGATCTCTTCATGCCACGCCCCGTGAAGCACGCGTCTGAAACGCTGCACCCCATGATACAAGCGGCGGCCGCGCCGCTCTCCGAGACTTCAGCGGCGGCCGCGCCGCACTCACACACTGCAGCGGCGGCAGCGCCGCTCTCCGAGACTACAGCGGCGGCCGCGCCGTGCTCACAGACTGCAGCGGCGGCAGCGCCCCTCTCCGAGATTTCAGCGGCGGCCGCGCCGTGCTCACAGACTGCAGCGGCGGCAGCGCCGCTCTCCGAGATTTCAGCGGCGGCCGCGCCGTTCTCCCAAGCACCAGCAGTCCCAGCTGCTCCAGCTCAAGCACCAGCAGTCCCAGCTGTTCCGGCTCCAGCTCTAGCACCAGCAGTTCCAGCTGCTCCGGCTCCAGCTCAAGCACCAGCAGTTCCAGCTGCTCCGGCTCCAGCCCAAGCACCTGCAGCTCCCAGAACTATGTTTGGGCCCAGGCCCCGTATTTCCAGACCTGCTCCTAGGCCTCCTGACTTTGCCCCCAGTTATGTGCCCAGGCTATCCCCACAGACTTTTGCCAGTCCTGGGCACCCACCTATGTTTTTTGTTCCCCTGTCTCTCCCTGTCCTGGTCCCCATATCTGTGTTCGTTCCTGTTCCTGTCCCCTGTGGTTTTACTGTTCCTGTCCCAGTCACCGTGTTTGTGTCCGTCCCCGTCAATGTTCTCGTCCCTGTTCCCATGTCCGGTCCCGTCCAGTCTCAGTCTCCTGTCCATTTCCCCGTCCAGTCTCCGTCTCATGTCCATTTCCCCGTCCAGTCTCCGTCTCATGTCCAGTTCCCCGTCCAGTCTCCGTCTCCTGTCCAGTTCCCCGTCCAGTCTCAGTCTCCTGTCCATTTCCCCGTCCAGTCTCCGTCTCCTGTCCAGTTCCCCGTCCAGTCTCCGTCGCCTGTCCAGTTCCCTGTCCAGTCTCCCGTTCGGTCTCCTGTTTTCCCCGGCCTCTCCCTGCCGCCAGCCCCCGGGGTTTGTTTTTACGCGCCTCGGGAGCTGCGCGTTTAGGGGGAGGTTTCTGTCACGCCTGGCCCTGTTTCCTGTCTGTCCTCGTCCCTGTGTTGTCCCACGTGACCCGTGCCCCTGTGTTCTGCCTGTGATTTTCCATTACCTCATGTCTCATTTGTAGCTCCACCCCTTCCCCAGGTGTTTCCACTCCCAGTGTGTTTCCTGTTTAGTTAAATAGACTTCCTCTGTCACTTGTACTCTGTCGGTCTTTGCACTGTCCCCCGTTGTCTGTCTCTGCGTTTCTCTGTTCCTATTGACCTAGTTTCTTGTTCCGTGTTTTATTCTAGCTCTGTGTTTATCTCTGTTTATTTTCTATTTCCCTGTTTAGTTTTCTTGTCTACTCCCTTGCCCTGTCTAGTTTAGTTATTCCCTGTCTAGTTTAGTTTCTTGTTTTATTTTCTTGTATATATCCCTAGTTCATTCCCTTGCCCTGTTTTAGTTTAATCCTTGTAATTATCCTTGCTCTGTTTAGTTCATAGTCTTGTTTCATTATTCATTTGTTTTCCTTGTATAGCCCCCCTCTTTGTTTGTAGTTTATATTATTCTTCTTGTTTATTCTCGTGCTCCTTAGTTCCCTCCTTAGTATATATATATCTTTGTATATCTTTTGTTTATTCTGTTATTTTCTAGTGAGAGATTCTGTCAACAACAAATTGTACTTTTATTAAGTTTTCTTAGGTTCTAAACTGTCTCACTCCTTAACCCCCCTTTTTCCCTATACACTCCTAACCTTTTGCCCCTCGCCCTTATCTCTCACATCTCTCCTTTGTTTAAAAGAGACACCCCCAATGATGACACCCCCCACATACTCCTCCATAAACCCTTACCCTTTCTCCCCCTGCTGTGTTCAAAGCAGTTTCTCCTGTATGTAAAGTCCTGCTAAAATGTCTTAGTAGCTCAGTCTAGTTGAGTCTTGGTCAGAGAGTCTCACACAGACAGTAACAGACAGACAAGTCACATGGACTAGTCAGGCGGACACAGAGGGAGCAACGACCAACTAAGCTGTGCCCGTGTAGATTTTCTGTCTGCACGAGAATAAACTCAAGTCATCTCTCAAGCTGTCTCCTGATTCCTGATTCTGACTCCTGATTCCTGAAAGCCGAATTTCTAACAACTTGGTGCCGTGACCCGGATGGCCTACTGAAACCTACTTGGTGAGTAAACGCCATTTCGAACTGAAGAGAAATTATGGCTGGATAAAATAGGAGTCAGTAAATGTTATCCTCTCTGAACTGAGAGATGCTTGTTTGTTACTGCTAGAAGATCAGAATTAGTAACTGTTATCCTCTCTGAACTGAGAGATGCTTGTTTGTTACTGCTAGAAGATCAGAATTAGTAACTGTTATCCTCTCTGAATTGAGAGATGTTTTGTTTGTTACTGCTAGAAGATCAGAATTAGTAACTGTTATCCTCTCTGAACTGAGAGATGCTTGTTTGTTACTGCTAGAAGATCAGAATTAGTAACTGTTATCCTCTCTGAACTGAGAGATGTTTTGTTTGTTACTGCTAGAAGATCAGAATTAGTAACTGTTATCCTCTCTGAACTGAGAGATGTTTTGTTTTGTTACAACTGTAAATTTAGGATTTGTTACTGGGATCTGCCGGTAGTGTCTTTGTTTTGCTATTGTTTCAGAAAGCTTGGTTTTGTTCTCTTGTTTTCTCACCATGTCTGCTAAAGGCCAAAACATTCAGAATCTTGCTAAACCTCTTAACTATAAAAGCAGCACCTTAGTTAAGGGAGGGACTGAAATGCCACAATGGTCTGATTCTGATTTTGAAAGCGTAATCAGTGACATTGGGAAGAAACATATTTGTGAGCAAAAGTTAACTCAGTACTTTTCATCCAAAGGTTTCTCTGCTGATAGAGAATGGACTCTTGCTGAGTGTAAAACAGCTTTAGGTTACAGCCTCAAGCACAACTCAGTTAAGGAATGCCTTTTTGTTATTAAGCATTACTGGGAATGCAAGTTGAAATCTATGGATGAAAAGTTAAAAGAAGCAGAAGGAAAGGTCTTAGAGCTAACTAGCGAGTGCAGAAGGCATAAAACTGCTACCAAACATGCCCAGAGCACATGCAAGCAACTGCAGCAAACATTGACAGAAGTTGAACAGCAACATGCCAAACTTAAGTCAAAGTCAGGGCCTCAGTGTTCTCTGACTGTTGCCCCTACTCCAGGTCAGCCGTGTTACAAAGAGGATGGAAATCCTCAAGTAGCAGTCAGGCTGTATCCTGAATTGTCTGAGAGTGACCTCTCTGATGGGCCAGAATCTGTGTCATCAGATAAAGATTCTGACCATGCTACTGGTAAAACACACTTTCCAATCTGTGTTAAAATGAGACCTGTAACTGTTGTATCCTCTGAGGTACGTAATAGGAGAAATGCAGGTGGTGAAACCAGACTAGAAATTGGGCACGTTCCTTTAGATGCAGCAACTTTGGACACAATATCCAAAGAGTTTAAACCTCCGAGGGAAATGGGGCTCGACTTAATTGACCTCATGCATAAGAAAAGGAATCTGTACTCACTACATCCCAATGATGCAGTAGCAATTGCTAGCCAAGTTCTTAACATCACAGATGGTAGAGAACTTGCTAAAAAGGTGTTGAATGCTTTGGGTGACAAAGGCCAGAACCTTGACAAAGGGTGGGAAGCTTTTGATGACTGGATTAAATGCAAATGCCGTAAAACCACTGATTGGGGGAAGATTACCAACTGCAGACATAGAAAGGGAGAGTCTGCCGCAGACTTCTGTGAGAGGTTTGAAAAAGTTTTTCTGCGTCATTCAGGTATCAGCCATTACAATGCTGATAACATTAACAATACAACTGATGGTCCCCATTTTAGACAGCTGGTTGAGTCACTACAAACAGATCTTAGACAAGCTCTGGTGACTGCTGTTCCAAACTGGAGGAATACTAAGTGGGTTGATCTTAAGAATGAACTGGACCGTTTGGATGTGGATCTTGAACCAAACCATGTTCCTGCATCCATACACATCCTCACAAAGAATGGATCAAACTTGGGTCCAACTCAAACCTTCACTAATCAGAAAAAAGAGTGCCACTACTGCCATAGAATTGGTCACTTTTCTCGGGTTTGCCGTAAAAAGCAGGCAGATAGATGCAAAATGGGTGCTAGTTCTAGAGACAGCACAGTGGGAAATTCTTTTGGTGGGTTCTCACAGGGAAGCCCATCTGGGATTTCACAAGAACAGATACCTCTGATAATCAAGACTTTACAGGGTGTCACAGGACAGTTATCTTTGATATTCAGTGCTCTACAGGGAGTCACAGGGATTTCAACAGTTTCTCCTGCTTTGGCTTAAGTTAATTTGTCCTGCTACTTAAACTCATATTTGTGCTTTTTGTTTTTAAGAACTGGATTTTGATGGTTTCAAATCTCAGAGCAGAATCATAAGATTCTTATGAACATAAGTTGAATTTACCATCCAGGTTGAGCTTACCATAAGCTAAGTAGCATGTTAATAATATATTTAAGTGCACTTTTTAACTATTTTGTTTATTTTGTTTTCTTACTAGCAAGGGACTTGAGACCAGTCCTGATTAAGTTATGTTGTGTTGCACAATTTTAGAGATAATGCACCAAACGAAGTTTTTGCAGACTTTAGGTGATGTAGTTACTGCATTTAGATAAAATGAACCACTATACGATCAATTTAAAATTGTTATACACTGAATAAACCACTATACGATCAATTATACAATTTAAGTTTTATATTCTTTTCAGCTACAACCTGTAGTTTGAGTTCCTGATCTGTGGAACTCTGAGTATGGCTGAATTGATATGTTGAAAGTGATCCATATGGTTTCTGGATCAAAGGGGAAGCTAACACTAGCTTTAAAAGCACAATTTGGTCACAGTAGGGTAATACAAATAGTTTTCTCACCTGTGGTGAGAAGAAAACTCGGACAACTAACGAGATTAGAGCAAATGTCTTGTTATTTCTGGTTAATGGGTCATGGTGAGGAAACATGAAACAATCTATTTAGATAAGAATGTCTCATTGGGTTTTGTTAGTTTCTGCTTGCTCCCCAAAACTGAGATCTAGGGTCAGTAAGAGAAGAGGTGGGTAATAGTTCAGAGTCCCGAGGAAGAACCATGATTTCTATTTTCATGGGGGTTACCCTTTGGGATGAAGATTTCAACACACTGTACATTATCATAGCAGCCTCTTCTGAGGGACAGACAGTGGGGATAAGCAGATAAACTACAAAAAAAAAAGACATAATCAACATCAATGAACAATTTACTGCTCAGTGTTTCCTCTGTAACAGATCTGTTGGAGCCAGACAGTGCTCCAGCCAATCCAGCATGGCGAGAACAATTTGTGACGTGTCGGACGCAAGCCTCAACAGTTGAAGAGACAACTGATGTTCAAAGTGGACTTCCCAGATTACCTGCCTTTCACCGACATTGAAGCAATCGCCATGGACATCCACACACACACACACGCACACACAATGTGGCTGCTCAAAAGAGGAGATGTGTGATGTAAGAGGAGACATCACCACATGGGAGCAAGCCTCTTGGAAAACCATGGACAACTACTGAAACTTTCTTCATTATTCTTCAGGAACATTTTTGGGACCAAGTAACAGCCATAAACAGATCCAATACTTGGTTACATCAACTTTTCTGACATTTATGGTACAATTACAGTTGTATAGTTACAGCTCTTTAATTGTTTATACATATGACAATTTATTGTACATAGTTTTGTGATTCTCCATGTTGGGAGAATCAGAGGGAGCAATGAGAGATTCTGTCAACAACAAATTGTACTTTTATTAAGTTTTCTTAGGTTCTAAACTGTCTCACTCCTTAACCCCCCTTTTTCCCTATACACTCCTAACCTTTTGCCCCTCGCCCTTATCTCTCACATCTCTCCTTTGTTTAAAAGAGACACCCCCAATGATGACACCCCCCACATACTCCTCCATAAACCCTTACCCTTTCTCCCCCTGCTGTGTTCAAAGCAGTTTCTCCTGTATGTAAAGTCCTGCTAAAATGTCTTAGTAGCTCAGTCTAGTTGAGTCTTGGTCAGAGAGTCTCACACAGACAGTAACAGACAGACAAGTCACATGGACTAGTCAGGCGGACACAGAGGGAGCAACGACCAACTAAGCTGTGCCCGTGTAGATTTTCTGTCTGCACGAGAATAAACTCAAGTCATCTCTCAAGCTGTCTCCTGATTCTGACTCCTGATTCCTGAAAGCCGAATTTCTAACACTAGTTCCCTGTGTTTTCCCTAGTTTATTTCCCTTGCCCGGTTTTAGTTTATCATTAGTATCTCTTGTTTGTTTCCGTGTTCCCTATTCACCTGCTTAGTGTTTAGTCTTTAGTTATTCCCTGTTTTTGTTCTTAGCTCTGTTTAGTTTCTTGTTCTCTAGTCTCCCTAGTTTGTTTTGGTTTGTTTCGCTGTTCTTTGTTTATTTGTTTATTTACTTATTTAATAAATTTCTCGCCATACCTGCACATACGTCCGCCTCCTCGTCTCTCTGCCTGGGTCAAACCCTGACACCACAACTACATTTGTAATCACAGTTCAGATTTAATAAGGCTACTAATTGTTTATGCCATATAGATGATGATATGCCAAGTTTGGGTAATTATGTAATTGTTGCTCTAACCTCGGTAGGTTCGCTAAGTCAGTAGTTTCTAGTCACCTGTATATGATTTCTCAGTGTGTGTTGTAGTTGATTTCAGCCACTCAGTGTGTGGTGAGATTAAGTAAAGAGCTCTTTTAAAAGAACCATGCTGCTTTATGTGGATCTTTCCTCTCACAGGCAACAGTATTATGATGTGTGGGCAGCACAGCATATGAAACACGTCTAAACAAGTGGTCTAAAGAAGTAAATTATTAAACAGGAAAAGGCTCTTTTGCCACTCCTCCTGTGTGATTGCTCCCTTAGGTACAGCGTCTCTCCTACCTTAAAGAAGGTGGAGGACTGAAGGTGAACAGGAGGAAAAGAGAGATAATGCCTTCCTAATATGATGTTAAATACTGATGAACTATGGCATTGTTTGATTTCAGCACACCCCTGATTTTGCCGAGCTATTTCAAGTTAACTTTTCATATTTACCATGTCTACCTTAAAGGACCAATATGTAACAAATTTTCAGTAGTAAATGATAAAATAATCAGGATGTATCATCAGATATAAAGGAAACATGTTGAGTGAAAGCACTGGCAGCTCTTGTTAGCAGGGCTTCAGCAGTATGTTCCTATTTTAAGTGGACCCATTCTGCCATACAGGCCTGATTGGTGGATTGCTGCAGAGATGGTGGTCCTTCTGCAAGGTTCTCCTCTCTCCACGGAGGAACGCTGGAGCTCTGACAGAGTGACCATCGGGTTCTTGGTCACCTCCCTGACCAAGGCCCTTCTCCCCCGATCGCTCAATTTAGACGGCCGGCCAGCTCTAGGAAGAGTCCTGGTGGTTCCAAACTTTTTCCATTTACGAATGATGGAGGCCACTGTGCTCATTGGGACCTTCAAAGGAGCAGAATTTTTTTATGTCCTTCCCCAGATTTGCGTCTTGAGACAATTTTGTCTCGGAGGTCTACAGACAATTCTTTTGACTTCATGCTTGGTGTTTGCGCTCTGACATGCAGTCAACTGTGGGACCTTATATAGACAGGTGTGTGCCTTTCCAAATCATGTCCAATCAACTGGATTTACCACAGGTGGACTCCATTTAAGCTGTAGAAACATCTCAAGGATGATCAGTGGAAACAGGATGCACCTGAGCTCAATTTTGAGCTTCATGGCGAAAGCTGTGAATACTTGCGTAAATGTGATTTCTTAGTTTTTTATTTTTAAAAAAATTTCAGAACTCTCAAGAAAACTTTTTTCACATGGTCATAATGGAGAATTTTGTGTAATTTTTTGAGGAAAAAGATTTATATAATACAATTTGGAATAAGGCCGTAACATAACAAAATGTTGAAAAAGTGAAGCGCTATGAATACTTACCAGATGCACTGTGTTTCTGGTGTATATTTGTTGATAAGATCTGGATAAATGATGTTTATTTTGCTGTAAAACCTGTTTCTATTCCATTTTTTATCAACAATCTCACTCGGTAAGACTCAGCCGGTCAGAGATAATCAGAGGGCTGGTTGTGGCCCGTGGGCCGTACAATGCCCAGGTCTGCTATAATGCATGTACTCAAAGTCTGGGCAGAGGCAGAGAGCCATGAAACTTTAAACCATGTTTGCATATAATCTGAGCAAGAGGAGAAATTTAGATAATAAAAAAGCAGAGGTCCAAGGTCCAAACCCTGAGTAACACCACAATCTACTGGGGCCAAGTGAGATATTAGAGCCAGTGGTAAACTGATGTCTCTCAGCAAGGTATTAATGAAACCACTGAAAGGCATGGCCAGAAATAGCAATAGATGATATTCTTGATATAAGTAGATTATGAATGAATTAATTAAAAGCTGCTGTTAAATCCAAGAGAACCAAGATATTAAGGAATCCGGCATCTAAAGACAGCAGGAAGTAATTCAAACTATAACCAGAGCAGACTCTGTACTGTGTAAGGTACAGAAAGGTTCATAAAGATTATTTAAGATAGAAAATCATACATCCCTGAGTGGCTACAACTCTTACCATGATTTTGGAGAGAAAGGGAAGATTATAAATCAGTCCATAATTGGTTAGGCACAATGGGTCTAAACCAGATTTTTTCAATATGGGGGTGACAGCAGTTATTTTACATGAGTACCTAATAAACAGAGTCATCAAATGAGTTATACATGGAGAGATATTACAGGCGGCATATTTTAGAATAGCTTGGAGCTGGGTCTACATGTGAGGAGCAGCAGATCTATTTACTGATGATCTCAGTATCGGTGGAAGAATTCACAAAGACAGAGAGACATTTGTCTGATTAAAGCAGGAAAGAGCTTCCTCAGGTAAGGAAGTTGACACAGGAAGAGGATAATAAATCGACAGCATCAGCAGTGCAGTAGATTAGAGAACTTTCAAAGCAAGGTATTCAAAGATAGTGACATCATGGAGGTCTAGCTGTTTAACATTCAGTGGAATACAGCAGCCAAATCACCAACTATAAGGCGTGGCTTGGTTACGTATGTAATGCTAGGGGGCACTAATAAATTTAGGTTCAGGAAATTCCTAGCTTGTTGTTTTAGTGAGAGGGAGTATACCCAGGCTTTTATCAATAATTAATTTATTTACGTCTTAAGTGATGCCTTGTGAGATATAGAGCAAAAGTTTAGAAAAGCTATATTTGATGGAAAAGCTCCAGTGGATAAATCAGAGCTGACCTCTGCAAGAGAACATATTTTAGCAGTATTAATGCCACGTTACTGGTTATGACTTTTGTTAATACATCTTTGTGACATTCAAAGCATGATAGGAGACGTGTAGACGCGGGACCGGTGAATACACCTGGGACAACACACAAACCCAAGACTCCGACATAGGTTAAATGTCGGAGAATCTAGACAAGCATAAGTATTGAAACTGTTAAATTTAGATATGAACAAGATAAATCAGAAACTGTAACAAAAAAGTTAGACGTGAACAGAAACAAAATGGAGGCGCCAGGTTGGTCCTTTTGTTCCAGGTCAGGAAAGAGGAGCCCTAAATGTCTCTCCTCAGTCAGGCATTTCCAGGCCCTTTTATAGAATACTCCAATAGGGGTCCAGCTTGGTACTGCACACTGCAAAGCACACAACATTTAAACACAGAAGCAGCATGCAGGCAGAAACAAGTCCAAAGACTGTTATGACTGAGGGTCGTAAAAAAAATTCAAACTACCCAATACACCAGATTTAAACTGACACAACATTGAGAGGGTAAAAACCGCTGCTGCTGTAGTCGACAAAATTCACTATTCTGACGAGCGGATACTTTTATATTCTACCAATATTGTGTATCAGACAGAAACTAAAATTTTAAATCCAGACATAAATATGTTTATTTCATAATACTGATCTGTTCTTCTTCTTCTGCAGATTAGCTGGCTGTAATCTCACTGAGCAGTCTATTGAAACCTTAAGTACAGCTCTACAGTCAGGAAGCTCCACCCTGAAAGAGCTGGACCTCAGTAACAACAACCTCCAGGGATCAAGGATGGAGAAACTCTCTGCTGGACTAAAGAGTTCAAACTGTAAACTGGAGATACTCAGGTCAGAATTACAGATTATCATTAAATATTATAGTTCAGATACAGCACTGTAAACATTTATGCTGGACTGAAGAAACCCATGATGCAGTTTTAAGGATGTTTAAAGGATGGCATTCATCTTTTGCAAAGGAACTTGTTAAATAATATATTATTTATGTAATATAATATATTTAACCTGCTGCAGATAACCAATTATTTTTGTTTTTATAGGTACTGCTTTACACTATACAATAAAATTCTTAATTTGAATAAAATTAGATTTTTTTACCTGACTGTAAAAATACTTTTTTTAGTAATATTAGTTTATTCATCACTGTTCATGTTTTTATAATTGGAAGTGTTTAAATATCTGTCAGTAATTGAGATAAACTTGAATGTTTTCCACCACTCAGTGAGGTGTGCCAGCTGATAATAGGGCAGCTCAAATTCAGCTCCCACTATCTGAATTTCTAAACTGATATTCAGATTTTTTTTCACTGATCATCTCTCAGCCCTGCTGTCCTCCACTGCTCATCTATCAGCCCTACTGTCCTCCACTGCTCATCTCTCAGTCTTACTGTCCTCCACTGCTCATCTCTCTGCCCTACTGTTCTCCACTGCTCATCTCTCTGCCCTACTGTCCTCCACTGCTCATCTATCAGCCCTACTGTCCTCCACTGCTCATCTCTCAGTCTTACTGTCCTCCACTGCTCATCTCTCTGCCCTACTGTTCTCCACTGCTCATCTCTCTGCCCTACTGTCCTCCACTGCTCATCTATCAGCCCTACTGTCCTCCACTGCTCATCTCTCAGTCTTACTGTCCTCCACTGCTCATCTCTCTGCCCTACTGTTCTCCACTGCTCATCTCTCTGCCCTACTGTCCTCCACTGCTCATCTATCAGCCCTACTGTCCTCCACTGCTCATCTCTCAGTCTTACTGTCCTCCACTGCTCATCTCTCTGCCCTACTGTTCTCCACTGCTCATCTCTCTGCCCTACTGTCCTCCACTGCTCATCTATCAGCCCTACTGTCCTCCACTGCTCATCTCTCAGTCTTACTGTCCTCCACTGCTCATCTCTCTGCCCTACTGTTCTCCACTGCTCATGTTTCTGCCCTACTGTCCTCCACTGCTCATCTCTCTGCCCTACTGTTCTCCACTGCTCATGTTTCTGCCCTACTGTCCTCCACTGCTCATCTCTCTGTCCTTCTGTACTCCACTGCTCATCGGTTAGCCCTGCTGCCATCTACTTCTTATCTTTCAGCCCATAATTCCCCCTGACTGTAGAACTGACACACTGTATAAAATACACTGATGCTTCTGTTACATCTCGGTGGGGGATGAGGAGGTACTGTAAGTGTTATATCACACTGCTTCACATTGGTTCTGATTTCTGTCCCCTCAGCGTAGGATAAAAATACATACTTGACAAGGCATTTTAATAATAACTAAGTAAAAAGTAAAAAAAAAATACACATTACATTTATACTTCTGTCTCCCTCCTGACAATACAGGTGAGGTTTAATGAGTGGTTTGGGTATTTGGCCTTCCAAACTGGGGAGACAAGAGGTATTTATAAAATCAAACCCAATTCTTTTTTTAGTTTAGTGGTTTCTAATTTATCCATATTAGTAAATGTGTGTGCCTGTAAGAGTTCTTCAGTATCTCTGCTACAAATACACCATGAAGATCGAAGAATATGTATGTACTTACTTTACATTATATATTGTAATGACATTGCTTTGTAGTAGGGTTGCAACGGTATGAGATTTTCACGGTATGATAACCGTCTCAGAAAATACCGCGGTATCACGGTTATCACGGTATCACAGTTTGTTACATATATTATTAAACTGACCCTTAAAGAAATTACAACAAAGGTTTTTTTGTTCAATTAACTATTTATTGTAGAAACCTGGAACAATGATATAGATAATGTCTCCTTAAAAAAATAAGCTGTACACCATCAGGTGAAGGAAACCAGGTTTCTCCACTACTCTTAAGGGCATTAAGAGTGTATATATAAATATATAAAATATATATATACACACATACATACACACACGTTACACACATTACATGTCCTCTAAGAAGTAAAGACCTGTATTTAAAATATTCAGTACAATTATTTAAGTTTAAATTATTTAATATCTGATAAACTGAGCCTGGGTCAGTGTCTGATCAACAACTGTTGTAAACGTCCGTTTTACTGCCAAGTTGGTATATAACCAGATACTGCAGAAAGAGGGGATTTATTTCTGACATGATCCTCACAATAGAGATTTCTATTTTAAGGCTTTCACACCGAGTCTGGTTTTAACATTTGAAAAACAGGCACGTCAGAATTTGAAAATGAACGCATGTAAATGAATGGCGTCTTTCACATCCAGTCCGGCCGGACCTTTACACGGACACGTGAATCCGTCGTAGCACGCACTTCACGCCTGTACCTGCGTGCCCAAATTTCGGATAACTCAGCGCTTTTGCGGGCGCTTACCGCATGGGTTGTGCACGACTACAAAGAGGTTTTATTTAGGTTCAGATTAAAGTTTTAAACTAAACACATACTTTGCGCTGCACGGCGGGGTGGTGTTCTCGGAGATGGGAGAACAGGTTTGACGTATGTCCACCTTAAGCTGTGACTTTACAGCCACATTGATTATAAATCGGATAACCATCCTCGGGTGCGTTCGGCGGGTATCCGAAATAGTCCTACACTGCTGATTTTAGTTTAGCCTTTTTTTAGGCGGACGGAGATTTGTTTAGTCTGATGCACTTTCTGTTGTTCTCACCGCTGTGTGCTGAGCAGCTGAAGCGGAGCAGAGTTGCGCATGCGCGGGTGAGTTTCTCCGCTGGCTTGCGTTTTACCGGTAATAAGCAAACACACACGTTATGATAACCGTACATTTTAATACCATGGTATACCGTGAAACCGGTTACCGCTGCAACCCTACTTTGTAGCAACCTGTTTTCACTTTGTTCTTTTAATTCTTCTAATTATTTATATTATACTGATTATTATTCTATTAGTAAAAACAGTAAATGGGGAAATATGTAGGTCATTTGTAATATTTCAGTAACATCTTTGATAGTTGTTTGAGGAGGGGTTTGTTGGGGTGTGTATGTGTTCATCAAGGTTCCTGCGTGTCCTTAAAATGTCTTAAAATGTCTTAAATTTACTGTACAAATCTCAGTGGCACACCATAAACATCTAATCTGGGACAAGAAGTAAGGGTAACATATGTACATATGTTATGTTATGTGATATATTTCTCTCGTTTTGTGAATTATGAGTAGATAGAATTTTAAGTAAATACTGATTCTGAATGGGGTAAAATATTGGTAATATGTTCTGAAATGTCAATGAAGCACTAAAAAATATTTGAACAATTATGAAGCTGTTTTGTTTAGATCATTCTAAATGTATAACATTATTTGTGAGATTTAAAATATTGTCTATTTCCTTTGCATTCTGTAGATTATCTACCTGTAAACTCAGTAAACACTCATGCGAGTATCTGCAGTCAGTTTTACAGTCAGAAAAATCCTCACTGATAGAGCTGGACCTCACTAACAACAACCTGGAGGATTCAGGAATGGAGAAACTCTCTGCTGGACTGAAGAGTTCACATTGTAAAC
Source organism: Astyanax mexicanus (assembly GCF_023375975.1). Taxonomy (NCBI): domain Eukaryota; kingdom Metazoa; phylum Chordata; class Actinopteri; order Characiformes; family Acestrorhamphidae; genus Astyanax; species Astyanax mexicanus. The sequence continues at coordinate 4,067,844 of NW_026040043.1, read as the reverse complement.
TGGAGATACTCAGGTCAGAATTCTCTAATTTCAGTGCCTTTTCTAATTCACTACCTGTAAACATTTAGGGTAATTTTATTCAATTATAACATGTGTCACTGATTGTTGAGTAAAAGGTGTTATTATTATTTTTTTAATGTATATCTTTAGTGAAACATCAATGTCAAGTTCCATATTGTCACCAAACTGTTTGATGATGTAGCGAATATTAATTCAAATGCCCTACTATTTGGGGTCCAACAGCGTTGTGCCAGTTCACAGCTTTTCTGAACTAGTTCAAGTTCAGTTCACACATGCTCAAAGTGAACAGTTCATGTTCAAAGTTCACAATTTTATTTCTGAACTAGTTCAAAGTTCAGTTAATTTTACTTTTTTCGTGAGATGATCAAATAAATACTTTTTTTCACACTACAAGCTACATCACTATACGTTCTATTAAACGGCTTATTATAGACATTTGCTCATGACACTGCAATTGTGGGTTTCTTACCAGGTGATGAAAATGTTCATAAGTAGAATCGGTTTCTGTCTCCGAGCCATCACTTCCACTAGCCATTTTTTTTAATTGCAGCGCTTTCTCTCACTCCCGTCATTGGTCTCTCTCTCTCTCTGTATCTCTCTCTCGCCCTCGCGCTCTCGTTGTTGGTGTCTCTCTCTCTTGCCCTCGCGCTCCACGCTCTCGTCGTTGGTGTCTCTCTGTCTCTCTCTCTCTCTCTCTCTCTCTATTTCTCTCTCGCCCTTGCGCTCCACGCTCTCGTCGTTAGTGTCTCTCTCTCTCTCACCCTCGCGCTCCTCGCTCTCTAGCCTACGTTCATTTACAGGGATGTCTGCAGTTCATGACACATAATGTGAACTAATTCACGTTCAAGTTCTTTATTAAAAAATTTGTTCAGTTCAACGTTCACAATTTTTTTTTTTTAACTCGTTAATGCACAACACTGGGGTCCAATGTTGCTAAGAAGGGAAATGAACTGGTTGATATCGTATCTGAAATAGGTCAGAAATCCACTGACACAACTCATCACTAATACACACTACTGATACCTGCCACTGACTCACTGACTCCAAAAAAGTTGGGACACTAAACAAATTGTGAATAAAAACGGAATGCAATGATGTGGAGATGGAAAATGTCAATATTTATTCGTAATAGAACGCAGATGACAGATCAAATGTTTAATCTGAGTAAGTGTAACATTTTAAAGGACAAATATGTTAAATCAAAACAACAAATCCCAAAAAAGTTGGGACAAGTAGCAATAAGTGGCTGGAAAAAGGAAATTGAGCATATAACAAACAACTGGAAGACCAATTAACACTAATTAGGTCAACTGACAACATGATTAGGTATAAAAAGAGCTTCTTAGAGTGTCAGTGTCTCTCAGAAAGCCAAGATGGGAAGAGGGTCACCAATTCCACCATTTTTGCGCAGAAAGATTGCAGAAATACCAGAATGGTGTTACCCAGCGAAGACTTTTAAGTTATCATCATCAACCGTGCATAATATCATCAAAAGATTCAGAGAATCTGGAACAATCGCTGTGCATAAGGATGAAGGCCATAAAACTCTCTTAATGCTCTTGATCTCCGGGCCCTTAAAGGTCACTGCACCTCAAACCGGAATGCCACTGTCAAGCAAATAACAGAATGGGCTCAGGAATACTTCCAGAAAGCATAGTCAGTGAACACAATCCATGCCATAACTCTACAGTGCAAAGAGGAAGCCATTTCTAAGCAAGCTCCTCAAGCTCAGATGTTTGCAATGGGCCAAGGGTCATTTAAAATGGAGTGTGGCAAAATGGAAGACTGTTCTGTGGTCAGATGAGTCACGATTTGAAGTTCTTTATAGAAAACTGGGACGCCATGTCATCCGGACCAGAGAGGACGTTCAGAAGCCTGCATCACTGATGGTATGGGGTTGCATTAGTGCTTGTGGCTTGAGCAGCTTGCATGTCTGGAAAGATGGATCCGAGTATTGAAATGGCCAGCCTGCAGTCCAGATCTTTCACCTATAGAGAACATTTGGCGCATCATAAAGAGGAAGGTGCGACAAAGAAGGCCCAAGACGATTGAAAAGTTAGAGGCCTGTATTAGACATGAATGAGAGAGTCTGAGGAACACATTTTGCTGTTTTGTTAAATATGATTCAGAAGAAATGCTTTGATCGGTACTTACAGAAAAAAACGTATTAAACACGCAGTGCTAAAAAACATATGAACTTGAGGTTAGCTGATATCTGTCAGAGTGGTTCATCACAGTAAAATGAATTTTATTACTTCTACCAAAAATTTATTTGGAACTAAATGGGCCAAAATTAAACAAATATATGTACTATATCTTTAAGTTATAGCAAATATATGTAGTTTTTCATAGGGTTTTCATATGGGCACAAATGGGTTATAGTGAGAAAATTTTATAAATACAACCAAGTGCATTAAGAGCTACACATTCAGCCCTGGACACTCCTAATGGTTGTATAGCAAGATTACAATAAATATTCAGCTTTCTGAAAGTATTAATAATCTTGTAATTACATGTTCTTTCATCAATCATGTTATCACCTGGAACTAGTTGTTGCAATCAGTGTCTGTGTAGCTTAAGGATGGTTTATATGATCGAAGTTACCTTTAAAGTTCATAATCTGGTTTTAGAAAACACTTGCATTACAACTGCATTAATCAGATAATATTAACGTAATACTCCTAATCATTATGAATCATAAATGCACCCTGAATCATATTACACTAAACATGGAAGTGCAAACATTAATACATTTTCTAGCTTTCTTTAATACATTCTTGTTTGTGTACACTCTGTTTTGTCAGACTAGCTTTGTGTAATCTTGGGGAACAGTCCTGTGAGAGTCTGGGATTAATTTTAAAACTGGAAACCTCCTCCCTGAAAGTGCTGGATCTCAGCAATAATGACCTGCAGGATTCAGGAGTGGAGAAACTCTGTTCTGAACTGAAGAGTTCACACTGTAAACTGGAGATACTCAGGTAAGTGACTGTCAGTTTATTACTAAAAGAACTTCTTTTGTCTTTGTAAAGAAAACCAATGGAATGTATTATCTGTGTCACTCATCTTATCCCCCCGTGAGGACCCGGGAAAGAATAGGTCCCCAGCACCCCCTTGCTGTTCGTAAGAGGCTAACGAATGGGGCGCCTTGTTTGCCGTGAGGTGCGACCCGTGTCTGCGGAGGAAGAGATCCTGGTGTTTGAGGAATGCGGTGTGCTGCAGCCTCCGTTGACCAACACAGCACTTTGGCTCCTACTTCGCATAGACGGGAGGTTGGAGATGCCCGCTCCAATCAATCAGCTGATCAGGACTTGCCCTGGGTTGCATCCCTCATTGGGTGATCCCCAGAAGGCGCTGGTTCAGCTGGTTCAGCGCTGGTTCAGGCGCTGGTTCGAGCAGCGATACCACTCCGTTGTTCAAGTATATCACCACTATATCCCTGGTGCACATCCGCTGGAGGTCCGCGGCTCTGTGCATCCCCTAGTTGGGCTCCAAGGTGGGGTGATGAACCTCTCTTACTTCAATATGGATAAATCGAACAAAACGAAATTGATGGAATTGGACATTACCTACAGATGTAACGACACTTACTCTATCCTGAACGATAACTGGCAACGTATTATCCTTCTGGAATCTGTGACACAGGATACTCCCCTGACGAGACTGTCCCCTTTTGCAATACATAAAGGAATACTTGGTATAGCAGGAACTGTGAAAAACACCAGAAAGCTGAGATCTGGTCAAATTTTAGTTGAATGTGCAAAGAAATCACAAATGGAATCTCTTCTTCGCACCACAGAACTAGCCGGCATTCAGATTAAGACACAATCTCACCCTACTCTCAACAGCAGCAAAGGGATAATCCGGACCAAGGAACTTGAAGGAATGGAAGACTCAGAGATCACAGCTGAACTGACCAGCCAAGGAATTATGGATGTTAGGCGAATCATCATTAAAAGGCAAGACCGGACTATCAAGACAAATTCATATGTCCTAACTTTCAACAAGCCACAACCAGCAGAGAAAATAGACATTGGATACCTGAAGGTCCCGGTAGAACTTTACATCCCTTCCCCACTGAGATGCTACAAGTGCCAAAGATTTGGACATGGATCGCTGAGCTGTAGAAGCCAAGCCATTTGCTGTAACTGTGGTGATCCTGAACATGGTCGAGGGTGCCAAGAAACACCAAAAATGCATCAACTGTCAAGGAAATCACAGCGCTACCTCAGAAGACTGCACAGTATGGATCAAAGAGAAGGAAATCCAAAAGATCAAACACACCAAAAAGATTAGTTACCCCGAAGCAAGGAAAATGGTAGAAAGTACTACCACCTTCAGACTGGAATAAAGGATATACCATATACAGCACACCTGGTCCCCAGCCACAACGCCCAACAGGAGGCACATCTATCCTGATCAGACACCACATCATTCACAGCCAAATAGAAGACTTCATAAATGCAAATGACCTGTGTTTATTAAATGATGGATCAGAAACATTCCTTCACTCGGGACACGGAGTCTACTCAGCCATTGACCTTTCCATTAGCACATCAGAGATCCTGGATTGTATATGGAAAGTATGTGATGATCTTTGTGGGACTGACCACTTTCCAATCATAGTAACCCTGACAAGCACACAGAAACAGCAGAACACCCAGAAATGGCTTCTCAAAAAAGCAAACTGGTACCAATTTGAAAGCCTCTGCTGGACGGAATTTCACCCATCCAAGGGGAACAATGCAGATCCCATTAAATGGTTCACGGACACTCTTATGGCAATAGCAAAAAGGACCATCCCGAGATCAAACCCAAAGACCCCAAAACCACACAACCCTTGGTTCAAAGAGAAGTGCAAATTAGCCATAAAAGCCTGTAAAAAGACTGAGAGGCTTTTCAACAAGAATCCTACAACTGAAAATCTCACCCGACTTAAAATCGCTAGAGCTCAAGCCCGCAGGACTGTCAATGAGGAAAAAAAGCAAACATGGAGAAACTTTGTCACTGGACTGAAAATGAACTCGCCTGCAAGATCTGTATGGAATATGATGCGCTATATGCAAAACAAAGGCAATCACTCTCAAATTCAACATATCAAGTGTCATGGCACCCTTTTAACCACTGAAAAAGAAATAGCGGATGAATTAGCAAAAGCTTTGAAATGAATTCCTCAGCAACAAACTGTCTCCCAGAATTTCAACAACTCCGTGCCCTACATGAAAACAAACAACTTCTATTCCATTCTAGCAACGACGAACCTTATAACCAACCCTTTACTATGGAGGAACTTACAATTGCCATTAAAAGCTCACATGATACTGCAGTGGGCCCAGACAATGTTCATTACCAGTTTTTAAAACACCTCCCTCATATTGCTCTATCGTTGCTCCTAAATAGTATAAATGACATATGGACAACAGGCAAAATCCCAACATCCTGGAAAGAAGCAAATATCATTCCTATCCCTAAACCCGGAAAGGACCACCAGGACCCAAACAATTATCAGCCCATAGCCCTGACAAGTTGCTTATGCAAAACTATGGAATGGATGGTGAATCACAGACTTGTGTGATTCCTGGAAAAAAACAACATTCTAAACAAATTTAGACAAACAAATTAAAAAGCGGCTTTAGAAGAGGAAGAAGCACAATAGACCATCTAGTCCGGATTGAAACATACATCAGAGATGGCTTCCTTAACAAAAAACACGTAGTGGCGGTCTTCTTTGATCTTGAAAAAGCACATGATACCACATGGAAATATGGTATACTTAAGGATATGTTTCAAATGGGACTACGTGGGCACCTGCCTATCTTCATTAAAAACTTCTTAATGGACAGAAATTTTAGAGTTAAGGTAAATGACACCTTTTCTGAACCTCACGTGCAAGAACTAGGTGTACCTCAAGGAAGTATTCTGTCAGTAACCCTCTTTAGCATCAAAATTAACAACATCACACAATCCATAGACCCGAGTATTCTGTGCTGCTTGTATGTAGACGATCTTTGTATCTGCAGCAGCGGCAGATATATGCCAACTCTGGAAAGGAAACTACAACAGACCATTAACAACATACATAAATGGACAACAGAAAATGGATTTAAACTCTCCAAAACAAAGACAGTATGTAACCATTTTTGCCAGATAAGGTCACTTCGCCCTGAACCAACCCTATTTCTAGATGGAGAATGCATCACGGTAGAGAAGGAAACCAGGTTCCTAGGCCTAGTAATGGATAGCAAACTCTCCTTCATTCCTCACATTCAGCAACTAAAAAAGAAATGTCAGAAATCTCTCAATATAATAAAAATTCTGGCTAAAACAAGATGGGGAGCTGAATACTCTTTGCTAAGGCATCTATTTTAAACATTAATCCAATCACGACTGGACTATGGCAGCTTTATCTATGGAGCAACTAGAAAGTCCTATATAAACTCACTGAACACCATTATTCACCAAGGCCTGAGACTAGCCTTGGGGGCCTTCAGAACATCACCAGTTAACAGCTTGTACGTAGAGGCAGACGAGCCTCCACCCCATCTCAGACGACTACAACTAGCACTTAAATACACCATAAAACTTCAAGGAAATGATCGAAACCCAGCACATTCCTTCGTTTTCAACAACAATCTCTCAGACCTGTACGAAAGAAAACCAAACGTGATCAAACCTTTAGGACTTCGAATCCAGCCAGAACTGGAAAAGCTGGCCATTGACATGTCAACTTTGAAAAAAGTAAACGATCCAATAGCCCCTTGGGAAATTATGAAACCAACATTCATATTAAAACTAACCAGACACCAGAAATCAAACACCCACCTGAATGTCTATAAAACTCAATTCTTTGATATTCAGAACATGTACCCTACCCACAAGACTATTTACACTGATGGATCAAAAACAGAAACTCATGTAGCAGCAGCATTTTCAACCTCAAACTTTCACCAAAGCATTCGCCTACCAAGCCATAGTACCATCTTCACAGCTGAAGCATACGCACTGCTGCTTACATTGGAATACATCAAAAACTGCACGCACCCCAACTAAATAATCTGCTCAGACTCAAAATTCTGCCTTCAAGCTTTGGACTCATTAAAAACAGACCATCCCATCATTTCTGAAGTACTTGCGAAAGTCAGCTTTCTGCATAAACAGAGATACCGGATAGCATTTTGCTGGATCCCAGGCCACTTAGGATTTACAGGAAACGATATGGCAGATGACCTCGCCAAGAAGGCGTCAACAAAAGAGATCACCCAATTCTCCGTCCCGCCTCTGGACACCTTTTACATTACAAACTGCTTCATTAAATCCAAATGGCAAGAAGAGTGGGACGGAGAGCTCAACAATAAACTACATGAAATTCAACCTTTGTTAAGACGGACAACCTTCAAACACAACTCAAGATCAGATCAGACAGTTTACACAAGATGCCGTATAGGCCACTCAAAAATAACACATGGACACCTTTTAACAAACACTGAAATACCATCTTGTCAATCTTGTAACACCCCACTAACTATGAAACACATCCTCATCGACTGTCCAGCCCATAACGATATAAGAAAACTTTACTATCACGAAAATAACATGAAGGACCTTTTTGGAAAAAACCCACCAGGGAAGATTTTTTAATTTTTATCGGATCTTAATCTTAAATATCAAATTTGACACATATGTAGTGATTTATGTAATCTTTGAATAAACTCTACTATACCTACACATATAAAACCAAGTGTATGCCACAAATAGCCTAATTTTGTCCTGGAGTGGCAATAAAACCCCAACAACCAACCAATCACTCATCTTATCCTGGTGTTTTTCTCCCCTACCTGCAGGTTATCTGGTTGTATGATCACAGAGAAAGGATGTTCATCTCTGGCGTCATCTTTGAGTTCAAACTTGAAAGAAATAGATCTGACCTACAATAACCCAGAAGGGTCTGGAGTGAAGGAGCTCTCTGCTAAACTGGAGGATCCACACTGCAATCTCAGCACACTCAGGTATGTGTGTGTATGTGTACTGTTTGTGTTTAAGACACTTTTAGTCAAATTAGAGAGCTTGATGAGTGAGAATATGCTTATTTGGCTTTCCACCATGAGAGCTCCATTACTTCTCCATTACTTCAAATGCACTACCATTGACTTGTACTACCAATACATACTGCTACTGTTTAACATTTCACATGAATGAATAGTGTGAAAAAATAACCTGGAAGAGAGCAAGAGCGAGAGAATTATTAGACTAGTGGTCGACAATTTAATTTGCCCGGGAGGAATGTAAACAAAAGCTCGAAAATAAGGCTGCAACATTGTTCTCACCAAGAAAATCTTACCCTCCTGCCATCTGTAAAAATCTAAGCCAAACACCTAATTAACGCTCCACATGGCTATTTTATTCAAAGTCAAGCTTGTAATGGGTGGATACAGACAGAACAAGAAAAAGTGACCAGTTTTTGCAAACTGTGTACAACATTTTCTGGACCAAGAGTCAAGGTTGAGACCAAGGTTCCCAAAGGAACCTGAACAGATCCCATTCCCTCTTCAAACACTGCCTATCTTTTAAAATATATATCACATAAGACTGAACATTAAACATCTAGGCTAGTAAGGTTTTTAAGTTTAATGTTTTTATTTGTAAAATCAAGAGATCAATAAACCAATATTTGTACTGTAAATTTAGATCTATGAACACAGCAAATTATATAATTTTCCTCTATTTTCTAACACACTGCTGCAGAGCAAGAGATTGTCCTCCCAAATATCATTTGCAGGAACTTCCTGTTGTTGCACCTGTAAAGCTACAGTGTCAGTATATCTGAAGACCTTGTTCTTGAGCTCTGTAACATGTACATGCTGAGCTGTAACTTATGAGCTCGCTGTAGTTACAGCCTCTATAGCTATGACCTTATCCTGAGTTATCCGTGCAGTAATAGTGAAATGCAAGGGTGTCATTATTCCATTAAAAATCTCTACCTCCCGTATGAAGTGATTGCGCTTGTGTTTATCTACAGCCATGAACAATCTCCATTTCTCTCTCGGCTCCTCCACCATGGAGTTTTACCATTACAGTGTGCTTCATCAAACAGTCATCGTTACTTAGCTGAACTTAACATATGACCCCCATGTTTAGCATTCCAACTGTGTCAAAATGAATAATACTGGTTGCTGCTGATAACTATATGTAAAATAATTCACATTTATTAAAAACCTTCAGATCTCATACAGTTGTCTCTAGTTAGAAAGATGTTGTGATGTGAATGATTTAAACATTTATATTTAATTTAATAAGACTTTCTTATTGTAAGGGTTCAGTCTGCACCATCAGCTGCCAGCAGAAGGTGGCAGCAGCTCATCCCCAGAGTTCCAGGGGTAATTAGTGCCAATCAGCTTCACATGCAGGTTCTGCTTGCCTTTGTCACACCTTTTTTGAGAGGTGACCGGTAAGGTTGCGCAAGCCAGCAAAGAAAAACAAAGAAAAGTAAAGAAACGCAAAGAAAAACTAAGGCTTAATCAAAGACAACTAAAAAGAAATGCAAAGAAAAGCTAAGGCTTAACCAAAGACAACTAAAAAGGGTTTGGGGGCTGAATTGTTCAGCACCCCTTTTATTTTGTATAAAAGAAAAAGAGAAGGAAACATTTACTTCAGTTTTCTGGGTTTCTAGGAAAAGCTTTTTAGTTTGAGCCACTACCCATGTAGTGTCTCCTTTGTTTGTTTTCTTGTCTTTTTCCCTACTAGCACTCTTAAGGGAGCAATTTCTGTTTTCAGCCGTGGTGTGGTGGTAGAGCATTTCCCTTACTACAAGAATAAACATTTATTTTCAATTTAAACATATTTGTTTCTTTTGGCATACGGCCACATTTTTAGGCCCGTTCTCACTGTTTTTTTCCCGTGTCCCGTAACACTTATTTAATTATATGATGATTCTAAGGATGGGTAAAATAGGTCCCTTCACTATATTTTTATGATGAGCCGGCACACCTACATTTTCTACACAAACAATTGTTACAACAGCTCAAACTGAACTAAAGAAAATAGTGGTAGACACCGGAAACTGTACAATGAAGCCAAAAGCTTAAAAACATAATTCGTTTTCTCAGTGTCCGCAAACTCACATATTTAGGGATTTACAAGAGAACCACATGACTTTTATATTATTAACATTGTTAAACTTGCTATTTTACCCCAATAAAATTTATCAGCTCAGAAAAAAACTGTTTATCTAGTTTAATCTGACACAAGACCCCACACTTAGGGAGTTTTAACATTTTGACATGGAGCAGCAGCAGAGACAGCATTAGATAATAGCTTTAGTAAATATCTGGGTGAAGAATCAGTTTAAATTGCACCTCAACAGCTCACCTGTGTTTCTAAAAAAAAAGCGGAGTAAATGTGAAAGTTAAATTGGATTAAGGACAGATCTTATACTCACACAAATGAGCCTCTCCAGAATTGGTTTAGAACAGAAATTACACCACGTCCCCTTGCAGGTCTTGGTGCACAACTGAGTTCTATTACTGTTTACACACCCGCTGAAACAAACCACACCAGAGTCCGTTTAAAGAGTGCTGATGTGAAAGTGGACAGTTCTAGGCAGATGCTGCTGGTCATGATCATTACCATCCACTGCACTATCCACCAAAGATGCAAAGCTTGATCAAGCAGTGACTGGAGTCTGATGATTTTCAATTGATCAGCCATGACTGTTGATCAGCTAATCAGTCTCAGAAATCTGATTTAAATTTACACAAAATTGACACATATTTTACATGGTTCACTTAATGTGACAGCGGCACAGACATACATATATATTGTTTTGAAACACAACCATTAACACAGAATCACAACCAGTAACACAGAATCACAACCAGTAACACAAAAACACAACCAGTAACAGAATCACAAGAGGAGTCACAAGAAGGCATAAAGGAGCTGATTAGTACGAACACAGATTAGAGCCGTCTCAGTACGGTGATGACAGCAGGAACCTGACTGAAACTTCTCAAAAAGGTTAATGATCGGATTATCTTGAATTTTTAAATCAACATCCATCTCTAGAGCTTTAAAGACGAAAGGTCAGTTTAAAATTGGTCTAAGATTTACTCAGACGGAGCTGTCTAGACCTGTTTTTTTAAGAATGGGTGTAACAGCAGCCAATTTCAGAACACTGGGGACATAAGCAGTAGTAAAAGAGGATAATGAGATGGGATACAGGTGTAGAGATATCAGCAAGACAGAGCTTCAGAAGTGAGGTGGGGCCAGATCGAGCAGGCAGGATAATATTTAGATTGAATAATTATCTGTGATGAAGTCAGTCCTGACAGGGCAGAATATGGAGAAGAGACGACCACAAAAGCTAAGAGCAGTGGAAGAGCAGTCAGAGGAGGCAGAGTAAGATTTTTTTTTATAGAGAGAACCATATAGATTTAGTCCTGAAGTTGAGAAAAGCAGAGGAGGAAACAGGAGTGAGAGATTGAAGCTAATTAGTGACTGTGGAAAAGGGTCACTTAGGAACTTGGCAGAAGTTTTAATTAATAAAGAAAAATAAACAGAGCCCTGCATTTACTGCAGCTTTATATTTCAGCATGTTTTCAGAAGAAATGAAAATGTGAACCAGTTTTCTTATAAAGACGCTCAAAACGTCTGGAAACACAGAGTTCAGGGTAAAACAGGGAGAGGAGTTGGCGGACGGCACAGTTCTGGTCTTAAGGGGAGCTGGAGTCTCCAGGGTGTCAGAAACAGACACAGCAGAGCAAGAGACAGAAGAGGAGAGTTTACAGATCACAGACAGAGAAGAAGATCTGATTAGAGCAGAAAAGAACACAGAATCTACAGCAGCAGAATTACAGAATAAAATACAGGTTATAGGATGTGATTTAAGATTAGAAAGAGATTAGCTGTAATCAGTTTATGATCTGAAATTCTGATATACAGTCCAGAACCCCCAGCTGGATTATTGATTTAAAAAGATATTAAAGTAAATTCTTGTGGAATCTTAATAATGAGATGTTCCTTGTTTATGATCACTTATTCCTTTTACATTTTTATAAAAAAATACTAATAGTTTCACTGACACGCAGCTGAAAGGAACCTTTTACAGTGTTCCCCTTCACATTTTATCCATTATTATGCAATAATATAATGAGTTTATTATACTTTTATATTTTGAATCTGTTATTCTGTTATCTTTTTTTGTTCATATTTTGTCCAAAGTTCTGCATTAACATGAATTTATTTTAGGGTACAGATTCTGTATCATATGTGAGAACACTGCAGTGCCCTGCACCTCTGGGTCTTCCCAATGTAACGGAGTTGAATTATTTTAGCCAATAGTAGCAATAATTCCATATTTAGCTTTGTTTACATGCAGAGATGTTGTCCAATCTGACTGAATTAATTATGATTCTAAAACAGTCTGATGAAAATGCTCACTATCTGATCCAAACCATGACAACCAGCATCATATGAGTTTAGTCAGAGTAAGAGCAGTAGGATATTAGCTGAAATTTATTTAAAGTTAATAGAAGAAAATGTTTATTACATTCACTGATTAAAGAAGAGATTACTAATGATTACACCAAACCTCTGAATGATACCAGTACCAGTCGTCCCAGTGAAGGAATTTACTGATTTTAACAGGACTGTTTTCAGTGCATATAGAGCACAGCAGCTTCCACCTTTCTCCAGTTCATGGTATATCTAATTTATACTTTAATCTCCATAACGGATGATAAAATAGAAATTCTTAACAGGAGTGTGTGACCTGGGATGCTACTGTAAATAAAGGGACACACATTTTAATTACTTTTATACTTCACAGAAATATGACATTTAAAAATGTGTTTTTGGAACCAAGTCTACTTGATAAGATAATTGTATAATTTAATGTAAAATTCACGATTGACACTGAGCAGTGAGCACACTCAGAACACACACACACTGAGCAGTGAGCACACTCAGAACACACACACACACTGAGCAGTGAGCACACTCAGAACACACACAGTGATGTTGTGGAATATTGTGAGCACCCAGGAGCAGTGAGGATTAAGGGCAGAACCGTGTCGTTGATGGAGCGCTGCTCTAACCACTGAGCCACCACTGCTCATATTCCAGTAATTCTACATGCTGCTGTTGTCCTGTATATGTGGAGAATGTACTGTAACTCTTTGACTGTAAATGTAATGGATGCAGGAGTTTATATAGCTGTTATTCTTCTATTTAACTGATCACTTAAAGGATTATCCTCCTCACTCAATGAGATAAAACTGCATTCAGAATGGCCTCAATAGCACTGCTTTATGAATGTGTTCTATTCTGATTGAGCTATTAATCTGAATATTGTCAGATTATCAGGCTGCATGTAAACGTGGTTAAAATCATCACATGATATTTAGCACGTTATACAATTTTAATTTTAGGTCTGAGTGAATCATATCAGAAGAAATAAAATCATTTACATTTAATTCAGGCATACAGACTATTATATACAGGAGACAGGTGTGTTTCTGTCACACATCTTTTCAGCGAATAAGAAGATAAAACTGTTGGGAGCAGATTGTTAAATAATTTTATGAAACATTCCTCCTACAGCTGCATTCTCCATTATCTGGTCCAGGGTGTGAATTATCAGTCTTATTTGCTTACTGTAATTTTTACACTACATAAATGATAAATACATTACACCAGCTAATGTAGCACATACCACACTGTACCTTCATAGTCAGAGTCATAAACAATATACAGTATTATACAGCAAAATCAACAGCTAGTCAATCCCACAAACACACACCCAATAGAATAGAATAAAACTTTAATGTCCCACCAAGGTGGGAATTTTTCTCTGGTTTCACCATACAAAGAACAATTAAGTAACAAACACATCCATAAAAACAAAACAAACAACATATCAGTAAATAACAATAACACTGCTATAAATAATAAACATGTACAAACCAGGAACAACTTAGTGCAATGTTTTAATGCGTTTGATGGCACCCTTTATTTAGGGCTGCTGGGATACATTTTAGGTGCTGGAGTTCCACTAAAAAGAGCTAGCGATGTTCATGCACGTTACATTAACATCTGAAATCTGCACTATTTTACTCTTAATTCCTTTAAATGAACAAAATCACTGTACCAAAATTCACACTGTAATACAATCAGCACCATTTTAGTCTCACATACATAATAATAAAATAAACAACTTTTAAATATAAAGCTCACATAAAGCTCATTATCTTACATAGCATAAACACTTATTACACATTTCAGTAGTTAAAGCACAGAGAAGCTGATGTTTTTTTAGAGGCTGAATTATAGAAGAAGCTGCAGCAGAGCAGCTAAACTATACAGCTGAGTTCTGTATTAAAACAGCAGGAGAACAGAAACACAAACCCACTTTAAAACCTTTAACCTGCTGCTGAAATAAATCCTTTATTAAAACACTGAATTACAGATTATATAAAAGTACAGAGAGTGAGATTCTCCTTCTGAACCCATTACAACAGACCCTATGCTAAGCTAAGCGGCTAATGTATTCTCCATCTTTTCATTCTCTGATAAAACTGATCCAGAACAGGCTTATCTTGGACTGTGGTGTTACACAATGCTTCATGAAGCTTTCAGTGTAAAGTCTGGATGTTTCACTGGATACAGAGATTAAAGCAGTGTCCTCACTAAAATCACTAGAGTCACGTTATAACAGTAACTGAAGCTTCGTTACGTCACTGAATCCACTGTGAAGATTCAGATCCCCGCTTTATTCCACTGACTGAAACTGGAGAACATGTTCTGATGTTATAATCCGTCATATTTTTCATATTTTATACCTTATTTACTCACAGTTTTCACACCAATCCTTTAAATAAAATCTAAATCTATAACTGATCTATTTTATATCTGAACCCATCGATGCCCATCAGTCCATCTGATCACATATTCTGAGATGATCAATAAAAAGAAGATAAATCCTAATCCCAACACAGCACAACACATTCAGTTTTAGAATAAAACCCTGTAATTAAATTGTGCAGATTGTAATTGTGAATGTAAGGGAATGTAATTTGTATTATTTATTATCTTTGTGGTTAATATAAAACAGAGAATAGATTCAGTGAAATGTTTATTTAATGGTTTAAAGATTAAACTGGTTTGTTTTAGTTGTAATAAAGGTTTATTAGTGTGAATGAGCTTCAGTGAAACAGAATGAATCTTGTAGGAAATGAAACTGGACAGTAGAAGCAGCGTAGAGACGAGTATCAGAAGCTTCACTGAATCATTTTCTGATTAAACTGCTTCAGCTGTGTTAATGATCCAGAAGC